>NW_027139498.1:10000-175541 GCF_035084215.1 Heptranchias perlo
CTCGCCGCCTCTCTCCCCTCTCTCTCGCCGCCTCTCTCCCCTCTCTCTCGCCGCCTCTCTCCCCTCTCTCTCTCGCCGCCTCTCTCTCTCTCTCTCGCCGCCTCTCTCTCTCTCTCTCTCGCTGCCTCTCTCCCCTCTCTCTCTCGCCGCCTCTCTCTCTCTCTCTCTCGCCGCCTCTCTCTCTCTCTCTCGCCGCCTCTCTCTCTTTCTCTCGCCGCCTCTCTCCCCTCTCTCTCCCCTCTCTCTCCCCTCTCTCTCCCCTCTCTCTCTCTCTCTCGCTGCCTCTCTCCCCTCTCTCTCTCGCCGCCTCTCTCCCCTCTCTCTCTCGCCGCCTCTCTCCCCTCTCTCTCGCCGCCTCTCTCCCCTCTCTCTCTCGCCGCCTCTCTCCCCTCTCTCTCGCCGCCTCTCTCCCCTCTCTCTCTCGCCGCCTCTCTCCCCTCTCTCTCTCGCCGCCTCTCTCCCCTCTCTCTCTCGCCGCCTCTCTCCCCTCTCTCTCTCGCCGCCTCTCTCCCCTCTCTCTCGCCGCCTCTCTCCCCTCTCTCTCGCCGCCTCTCTCCCCTCTCTCTCTCGCCGCCTCTCTCCCCTCTCTCTCGCCGCCTCTCTCCCCTCTCTCTCTCGCCGCCTCTCTCCCCTCTCTCTCGCTGCCTCTCTCCCCTCTCTCTCTCGCCGCCTCTCTCCCCTCTCTCTCGCCGCCTCTCTCCCCTCTCTCTCGCCGCCTCTCTCCCCTCTCTCTCTCGCCGCCTCTCTCCCCTCTCTCTCGCCGCCTCTCTCCCCTCTCTCTCTCGCCGCCTCTCTCCCCTCTCTCTCTCGCCGCCTCTCTCCCCTGTCTCTCGCCGCCTCTCTCCCCTCTCTCTCGCCGCCTCTCTCCCCTCTCTCTCGCCGCCTCTCTCCCCTCTCTCTCTCGCCGCCTCTCTCCCCTCTCTCTCTCGCCGCCTCTCTCCCCTCTCTCTCTCACCGCCTCTCTCTCTCTCTGTCTTTTTCTCTGTCACTCTGTCCCCCTCTCTCCCTCTGCCTCTTTCCCCCTCTCTCTCTCTGTCTTTTTCTCTTCCCCTCTCTTTCGCTGCCTCTCTTTTTCTCTCACTCTCTGTTCCTCTATCTTTCTCTGCCTCTCTCCCCTCTCCGTCATTTTCTCTCTCTCTCTCTATCTCTCTCTGCCTCTTACCCCCTCTCCCTCTGTCTCTCTGTCCCTCTCTCTCCCTCTGCCTCTTTCCCCCTCTCTCTCTGTTTCTCTCTTTCTCTGTGTGTGTGTCTCTCTCTCTCTCTCTGCCTCTCTCCCCCGTCTCTCCGTCCTTTTCTCTCTCTCTCTATCCCTCTCTTTCTCCCTCTGGCTCTCCCCCTCTCTCTCTGTCCTTTTCTCTCTCTCTGTTGTCTCTGAATTTTTCTTGATTGAAAAGTACTCTGAAATATTTCAGTCTCACTGTTTAAAGTAACAACAATTAAACAGCCCAGAGAGGCCTCTCTCCATCCCTCTCTCTCTGTCCCTCTCTCTCTCTCCCCCTCTCTCTCTGTTTTTCTATCTCATTTAAACAGAGAGAGTCTGACCGAACCGATCATTTTCTCTCTCTCTCTGTCCCTCACTCTATTCACCTTTCTGCAGCATTTTTGTTTATTAAAATGTTTTCTATATTAAAACTTCAATTAGAGGCTGGAAACCTGTCAGTTAAATCTCGTTTCTCAACCTTTGGATGATTTGAGTGTTTGAAATGGTGCTGTGCCCTGAGCTCGGAACCAGTTTGCCATCCAGACCCGGGGAGGTGAGAATGAGATGGATTCCCTGCTCCCTCCACAGCTCTTTACAGTAAACACACAGAGAGAATGAAATGGTCAAACACTGTCTGAGAAACAGCATGTGGAGATGCCGGTGATGGACTGGGGTTGACAATTGTAAACAATTTTACAACACCAAGTTATAGTCCAGTAATTTTATTTTAAATTCACAAGCTTTCGGAGATTTTCTCCTTCCTCAGGCAAATGTTTCAAGATCTCCTTGAAGCCTACGCATTTATACATATTGAACAAGACATGGTGTTTACAGACTGCCCCTGCAACTGCCCGTTGCCAAGGCAATCACCGTGTTCAGACAGAGAGGTGTTACCTGCAGAACCCCCGAATACACATTCAACAAAAAACAAACAGGGAAAAAAAACAGAGAAAAAAAAAACACAGAGAGAGGCAGAAACATCCGGAAGGCAGAGAGAGCCAGCAAATGACCCATTATATTAAAAACAGATAACATTTGTTCGCTGGTGGGGTAATGTGTAGCGTGACATGAACCCAAGATCCCGGTTGAGGCCGTCCTCATGGGTGCGGAACTTGCTATCAATTTCTCTGCTCGACGATTTTGCGTTGTCGTGTGTCTCGAAGGCCGCCTTGGAGTACGCTTACCCGAAGGTCGGTGGATGAATGTCCATGACTGCTGAAGTGTTCCCCGACTGGGAGGGAACCCTCCTGTTTGGCGATTGTTGCGCGGTGTCCGTTCATCCGTTGTCGCAGCGTCTGCATGGTCTCGCCAATGTACCATGCTCTGGGGCATCCTTTCCTGCAACGTATGAGGTAGACAACGTTGGCTGAGTCACAGGAGTATGAACCATGCACCTGGTGGGTGGTGTCATCTCGTGTGATGGTGGTATCTGTGTCGATGATCTGGCATGTCTTGCAGAGGTTACCGTGGCAGGGTTGTGTGGCGTCGTGGACGCTGTTCTCTTGAAAGCTAGGTAGTTTGCTGCGAACGATGGTCTGTTTGAGGTTGGGTGGCTGTTTAAAGGCGAGTAGTGGAGGTGTGGGGATGGCCATAGCGAGGTGTTTGTCCTCATTGATGACATGTTGAAGGCTGCGGAGAACATGGCGTAGTTTCTCCGCTCCGGGAAGTACTGGACGACAAAGGGTACTCTGTTGGTTGCGTCCCGTGTTAGTCTCCTGAGGAGGTCTATGCGATTTTTTGCTGTGGCCCGTCGGAACTGTCGATCGATGAGTCGAGCGTCATATCCCGTTCTTACTAGGGCGTCTTTCAGCGTCTGTAGGTGTCCATCGCGTTCCTCCTCGTGAAGACAGTCCAGAATGTCACCCGAGCACAACGCAACGCCATCAACGCTCTCAAGACCAACCGCAACATCGTCATCAAACCAGCGGACAAAGGAGGAGCCATAGTCATACAGAACAGAACAGACTATTGCAAAGAAGCATACCGACAACTGGACAACCAGGAACACTACAGACGGTTACCCGCAGATCCGACCAAAGAACACACCCACCAGCTCAACAAACTGATCAAGACCTTCGATCCAGACCTTCAAAGCATCCTACGCATTCTCATCCCACGTAATCCCCGCGTGGGAGACTTCTACTGCCTCCCAAAGATACACAAAGCCAACACACCCGGACGTCCCATCGTATCAGGCAACGGAACCCTGTGTGAGAACCTCTCTGGATACATCGAGGGCATCCTGAAACCCATCGTACAGGGAACCCCCAGCTTCTGTCGTGACACTACAGACTTCCTACAAAAACTCAGTACCCACGGACCAGTTGAACCAGGAACACTTCTCACCACGATGGACGTCTCGGCACTATACACCAGTATCCCCCACGATGACGGCATCGCTGCGACAGCATCAATACTCAACACCAACAACAGCCAATCTCCGGAAGCCATCCTACAACTCATCCGCTTCATCCTGGATCACAATGTCTTCACCTTCGATAACCAGTTCTTTACCCAAACACACGGAACAGCCATGGGGACCAAATTCGCACCCCAATACGCCAACATTTTCATGCACAAGTTCGAGCAGGACTTCTTCACTGCACAAGACCTCCAACCAACACTATACACCAGATACATCGACGACATTTTCTTTCTATGGACCCACGGCAAGGAATCACTAAAGAGACTACACGATAACATCAACAAGTTCCATCCCACCATCAAGCTCGCATGGACTACTCCTCAGAATCAGTTTCTTTCTTGGACACACGAATCTCCATCAAAGACGGGCACCTCAGCACCTCACTCTACCGCAAGCCACGGACAACCTCACGATGCTCCACTTTTCCAGCTTCCACCCTAACCACGTCAAAGAGGCCATCCCCTATGGACAGGCCCTGCGAATACACAGGGTCTGCTCAGACGAGGAGGAACGCGATGGACACCTACAGACGCTGAAAGACGCCCTAGTAAGAACGGGATATGACGCTCGACTCATCGATCGACAGTTCCGACGGGCCACAGCAAAAAATCGCATAGACCTCCTCAGGAGACTAACACGGGACGCAACCAACAGAGTACCCTTTGTCGTCCAGTACTTCCCCGGAGCGGAGAAACTACGCCATGTTCTCCGCAGCCTTCAACATGTCATCAATGAGGACAAACACCTCGCTATGGCCATCCCCACACCTCCACTACTCGCCTTTAAACAGCCACCCAACCTCAAACAGACCATCGTTCGCAGCAAACTACCTAGCTTTCAAGAGAACAGCGTCCACGACGCCACACAACCCTGCCACGGTAACCTCTGCAAGACATGCCAGATCATCGACACAGATACCACCATCACACGAGATGACACCACCCACCAGGTGCATGGTTCATACTCCTGTGACTCGGCCAACGTTGTCTACCTCATACGTTGCAGGAAAGGATGCCCCAGAGCATGGTACATTGGCGAGACCATGCAGACGCTGCGACAACGGATGAACGGACACCGCGCAACAATCGCCAAACAGGAGGGTTCCCTCCCAGTCGGGGAACACTTCAGCAGTCATGGACATTCATCCACCGACCTTCAGGTAAGCGTACTCCAAGGCGGCCTTCGAGACACACGACAACGCAAAATCGTCGAGCAGAAATTGATAGCCAAGTTCCGCACCCATGAGGACGGCCTCAACCGGGATCTTGGGTTCATGTCACGCTACACGTTACCCCACCAGCGAACAAATGTTATCTGTTTTTAATATAATGGGTCATTTGCTGGCTCTCTCTGCCTTCCGGATGTTTCTGCCTCTCTCTGTGTTTTTTTTTTCTCTTTTTTTTTCCCTGTTTGTTTTTTGTTGAATGTGTATTCGGGGGTTCTGCAGGTAACACCTCTCTGTCTGAACACGGTGATTGCCTGGGCAACGGGCAGCTGCAGGGGCAGTCTGTAAACACCATGTATTGTTCAATATGTATAAATGCGTAGGCTTCAAGGAGATCTTGAAACATTTGCCTGAGGAAGGAGAAAATCTCCGAAAGCTTGTGAATTTAAAATAAAATTGCTGGACTATAACTTGGTGTTGTAAAATTGTTTACAATTGAGAAACAGCAGCCATTCCAGCTCTGCAGCCCTTGTGTATTCGGAGCAGATTCCGCCCAACTTTAGTTCTTTAAATGTGGACGCCGGGCAGGGTGGGATGTGACGGAGGTCCCTGGGGTGTTTGGGTCACGAGGGGAGGGGGGAGACAGGCTGAGGGTGGGGGGGACTCGGTTTGGGGTGAGGGAAGAGGGGGAGACAGGCTGAGGGTGGGGGAACTCGGTTTAGGGTGAGGGAAGAGGGGGAGACAGGCTGAGGGTCGGGGGGAACTCGGTTTAGGGTGAGGGAAGAGGGGAGACAGGCTGTGAGGGTTTCAAATCAGTAAAATAGGTCCTTGACATGTGGCTCATTCCAGCAGACAGGTCTCCTGGTCAAACCAGTCCTGCCCTGGGCTGTCCCTGGATTAACATGAGAATGGACAGGTCCCTGAGGGAGACCCATTGAGATTCAGTCTAATATCTCAAAGGCTGAAGCAGGGAGCTCCCCGGGGTAGGGGATGGCCATGTGTCTCGTCCCAAACCCTCCCCAGGGGCGGGGACAATCTCTCAGTCTGCTGGGGTCCTCCAGCCTGTCCTGAGTGTATTCCTCTCTCTGTCTCTCTCCCAACTTTTCTCTTTAGATTCTCTGGTTTGTAATCGGGATTTGTGTCTCAGTTTTGGTGCTGAGGGATTGTCGGTGTACTGGGTGTGGGGAGTTCTGGGCTCTTGCTGTGCCTTTTTAATCCCTTGCATTTGTATTTTAATCAATTCCCTCTCTCTCTCTCTCTCCCCTCAGGAAACTTTTTGATGAAATGCTGCAAGGAGATGATCCAGAAAGAGACATTTTGTGAGAAGGAGGAGGAGGAATCCTGGGCCAAGAATCGTTCTCTCCGCTGGGACTGACTGACTGAGACCTTCACCGCAGCCTGGACCCGATGGGGGCCACGTGATTAATGTTTGGGTTACTCTGGGGACACTGGGGATCACTGTGACATTCTGGGGACACTGGGGGATCACTGGGACATTCTGGGGACACGGGGATCACTGGGATATTCTGGGGACACTGGGGGATCACTGGGACATTCTGGGGACACTGGGGGGGCCACTGGGACATTCTGGAGACACTGGGGATCACTGGGACATTCTGGGGACACTGGAGGATCACTGGGACATTGTACAGGAGCTGACACTGAGACACACACTTGACCATCTGACAGTGCAGCGCTCCCTCAGTACCGACCGTCCGACAGAATATCACCATCTGTTCGAGCCCAAATTCCTCCCTTCGTTCATTGCAAGTGCAACTTTTCAGAAATAACACAAAGTGGATCAAACTATTATTCAGAGGCTGACAATGTGACATATCTCGGGTCTTAATTGAAATTAAAAACTCTTTCAGGGAGCGTCCTGCAGCACGCAGAGGGCCCAAATGTGAAAACAGCCTCCAAATGTTTTCTTAGTTTGAAGTTTAATTTTTGAAAAGGTCACTGACAACTCAGAAAGAAATCGTGTTAATTCCGAAGCCATTTTGGGCCCCCATGTGAAATTGTATTGTAATGGAACCACACAGACACATGGGGAAGCTCGGGAGCAAACTGATTGGAATTTGAGATTTTAATCCCATATTCATTTGTGGCACAGCTCAGCTCAATTCAAACCCAATGTCTGTGCAAGGGACACGTGTCTCCTGACTGTACAGTCTGTGTGTGTGTGTGTGTGTGTGTGTGTCTCAGTCTCACTGGTCCCATAACATAACTTTAAAGCAGTAAAATTAACCAGAACCTGCTCCAAAGACAAAACCGATCCAGATCTTGAAGGTGTGATGATTTCCTCCTTCTCTCTGCTCTGTTGGTGGGAGGCTCATTTCCAGTCCCAGTTTTTTGTCTAATCCCCATGTCTGATGGGTTGTTTCCTGTGAACAGTTTGTCAGAGAGTGTTTCACTGCTTTAGGGTGTTTACAGACACGGGCAGTTGGAAAGATTATCTGTAATCACTGGGCATTGTTCTCTGACTATAAAGCGGTGCCTTTCATGGAATCCCACACTCACCTGACGAAGGAGAAAGCCTCCGAAAGCTTGTGATTTTCAAATAAAACTGTTGGACTATAACCTGGGTGTTGTAAGATTCCTTACATTTGTCCACCCCAGTCCATCACCGGCATCTCCACATCATCTTTACAGAGAGAGAGAGAAGCAGCTCCCATCCTGGTCTGAAAGACCCAGTCAATGAGAGATTTATAAAACAATCCTGCCCAGTGCAGTTAAACCTTGTCCCTATTAATCCAAACACACCATATTGTGAGCAAAATTCAATATTTCACAGGGCCATTGAGTCCCAGACACGGATTGTACCCACCTCCCTGAACTAAACTCAACTCCTTACTGTAAAAAGTGTCTGTCAAAACACAGTCCGTTTAGGGACTGAACCCCTCAAATAACCGTTACACTCAACATTGCAATCTCTCAGTAAATCGTTCCCTTTGACCCACAGTGTACTGTACATGTACAGGAGCTGACACTGAGACACGGGCCGTACAGTACCAGACAGGAGTGAATCGTTCCTTTTACCCTCTGTGTACTGTACATGTACAGGAGCTGACACTGAGACACACACGTGCCGTACCGTACCCGAGTACTTTCCAAACAAGAGAAATTGAGAGAGACAACAGAGAGAGAGACGGCAGAGAGAGAGAAAGTCAGAGCGGGGGAGAGAGTCAGAAAGAGAGAGAGGGACAGAGAGAGAGAAAAAGACAGAGGGAGGGCGGGAGAGAGGGGGACAGAGAGAGAGAAAAAGTCAGAGAGAGCGAGGAGAGAGAGAGAAGACGTGAGAGGCAGAGGGAGAGAGGGGGACAAAGAGAGTGAAAGACAGAGAGAGAGGGACAGAGAGAGAGAAAAAGACGGAGAGTGTGTGGTAGAGAGGCAGAGAGTGGATTGGTACTGCCTGGTGATTTACCCGATTCCTGCGAGCAGCAGGCCCTCTCTGGCTGTTCAATGGCTTCTCACCAGCAATGGGGGCCCCATCTCCCACCTCGCAATAAAACTCTTTCAATCAGATGCTTCCTCTCACCCTCACACATTACCACTGTTGCAAGCCGCACACCCACAACCCACAGGTCACACACACTGGCAGCTATTCAACCATGACAGGCACATCACCCAAACACCCTGCAGGACCCTCACCGACTCACGTCCCGCTTTCTGGCAGGAGACCCCCTCACACTCTCTCCCCCTCTCTCTGTCTTTTTCTCTCTCTCCGTTGCTCTCGCTCTGTGCCTCTCTCCCCCCTCTCTCTAGACACTCCCTCTCTTTCTCTGCCTCTCTCCCCCTCTCTTCTGTTTTTTTTCTCTCTCTTTCTCCCTCTCTCTCCCATCCCTCTCTCTCCCATCCCTCTCTCTCTCCCTCCCCCCTCTCTCCCACCCCCTCTCTCTCTCCCACCCCTCTCTCTCTCCCCCTCTCTCTCTCTCCCCCTCTCTCTCTCTCTCTCTCTCTCCCCCTCTCTCTCTCTCCCTCCCCCTCTCTCTCCCTCCCCCTCTCTCTCTCTCCCCCCTCTCTCTCTCCCCCCTCTCTCTCTCTCCCCCCTCTCTCTCTCTCCTCCCCCCCTCTCTCTCTCTCCCCCCCCTCTCTCTCTCTCCCCCCTCTCTCTCTCCCCCCTCTCTCTCTCCCCTCTCTCTCCCCCCCTCTCGCTCTCTCCCCTCCTCTCTCTCTCTCCCCTCCTCTCTCTCTCTCCCCCTCCTCTCTCTCTCCCCCTCCTCTCTCTCTCTCTCCCCCCCCCTCTCTCTCTCTCTCCCTCCCCCCCTCTCTCTCTCTCCCCCCCTCTCTCTCTCTCCCCCCCTCTCTCTCTCTCCCCCCCCTCTCTCTCTCTCCCCCCCCTCTCTCTCTCTCCCTCCCTCTCTCTCTCTCCCTCCTCTCTCTCTCTCCCTCCCTCTCTCTCTCTCCCCCTCTCTCTCCCTCTCCCTTCCCCTCTCTCCCTCTCCTCCTCTCTCTCCCTCCATCTCTCCCCTTCTCTCTCTCAGTCTCTCTCTATCTCTCCCTCTCTGTCTTTATCTCTCGCTCTCTCTGTCTATCTCTCCCTTTCTCCCTCTATCTCTGAGGGGGGAGTGATTGAACAGGGAGCGGGGAGAGATTGAACAGGGAGGGGGGAGAGATTGAACAGGGAGGGGGGAGAGATTGAACAGGGAGGGGGGAGCTGCTGATTCAAACAAGAGAAAACAGTAAAGGGAAAAGCTGTTGTAATTTGCCACATGGCAACAAACAGAACAGAAGGAGAAACAAAGTCCAGAAATTGTGTCTCTGGGGCCCAGGGACAGAAGAGAAAACAAACTCAGGGGAGGTTTGGACCCTGCAGCAAACACTGAGCAGCACAGACAGACAGACAGACACCTGTTAGGGGAATCAGAGACAAAGCACGAGAGAAAAATCCTGCAAACTTGGATTAGGGAGAAAAGCAACATGGAGGGAGGGAGAGAGACAGAGGGAGTGGGAGGGTGGGAGCTCTGGGCTCTTGCTGTGCCTTTTTAATCCCTTGCTTTTGTATTTTAATCAATTCCCTCTCTCTCTCTCCTCAGGAATCTCTTTGATGAAATGCTGCAAGGAGATGATCCAGAAAGACATTTTGTGAGAAGGAGGAGGAGGAATCCTGGGCCAAGAATCGTTCTCTCTGCTGGGGACTGACTGACTGAGACCTTCACCGCAGCCTGGACCCGATGGGGGCACGTGAGTGATGTCTGGGTTACTCTGGGGGAATCCTGGGCCAAGAATCGTTCTCTCCGCTGGGGACTGACTGACTGAGACCTTCACCGCAGCCTGGACCCAATGGGGGCCACATGAGTAATGTCTGGGTTACTCTGGGATCACTGGGATATTCAGAGGACATTGGGGGATCACTGGCACATTCAGGGGACACTGGGGGATCACTGGGATATTCAGAGGACACTGGGGGGGGTCACTGGGACATCCAGGGGACACTGGGGGGGTCACTGGGACATTCTGGGGACACTGGGGGGGTCACTGGGACATTGAGGGGACACTGAGGGATCACTGGGACATTCTGGGGTCACTGGGGGGTCACTGGGACATTCTGGGGACACTGGGGGGGTCACTGGGACATTCTGGGGACACTGGGGGGTCACTGGGTTTTAAACAGGATGGTGGAGATCACACAGAGAGGGGGAAGGGATTGAACAGGGAGAGGGGGAAGGGATGGCTGCCATTTTGCCCAAGATGGGGGCCGCGCCGGCCGCCGTTTTCTCCATGCTGTCCCTGTGCCATAACACACAAATATATAAATACATTATAAATATATAGATAATATATTATAAATACAAGTTGTTGTTGTGGTGGTGGCCCAAACACAAAGGACGCCACTCTGGCATCCCCGGCTGCACTCTGGGCTGACTGGCTGCACTCTGGGATGCCTGGCTGCACTCTGGGCTGACTGGCTGCACTCTGGGCTGACTGGCTGCACTCTGGGCTGACTGGCTGCACTCTGGGCTGACTGGCTGCACTCTGGGCTGACTGGCTGCACTCTGGGCTGACTGGCTGCACTCTGGGCTGACTGGCTGCACTCTGGGCTGACTGGCTGCACTCTGGGCTGACTGGCTGCACTCTGGGCTGACTGGCTGCACTCTGGGCTGACTGGCTGCACTCTGGGCTGACTGGCTGCACTCTGGGCTGACTGGCTGCACTCTGGGCTGACTGGCTGCACTCTGGGCTGACTGGCTGCACTCTGGGCTGACTGGCTGCACTCTGGGCTGACTGGCTGCACTCTGGGCTGACTGGCTGCACTCTGGGCTGACTGGCTGCACTCTGGGCTGACTGGCTGCACTCTGGGCTGACTGGCTGCACTCTGGGCTGACTGGCTGCACTCTGGGCTGACTGGCTGCACTCTGGGCTGACTGGCTGCACTCTGGGCTGACTGGCTGCACTCTGGGCTGACTGGCTGCACTCTGGGCTGACTGGCTGCACTCTGGGCTGACTGGCTGCACTCTGGGCTGACTGGCTGCACTCTGGGCTGACAGGCTGCACTCTGGGATGCCCGGCTGCACTCTGGGATGCCCGGCTGCACTCTGGGATGCCCGGCTGCACTCTGGGATGCCCGGCTGCACTCTGGGATGCCCGGCTGCACTCTGGGATGCCCGGCTGCACTCTGGGATGCCCGGCTGCACTCTGGGATGCCCGGCTGCACTCTGGGATGCCCGGCTGCACTCTGGGATGCCCGGCTGCACTCTGGGATGCCCGGCTGCACTCTGGGATGCCCGGCTGCACTCTGGGATGCCCGGCTGCACTCTGGGATGCCCGGCTGCACTCTGGGATGCCCGGCTGCACTCTGGGATGCCCGGCTGCACTCTGGGATGCCCGGCTGCACTCTGGGCTGACTGGCTGCACTCTGGGCTGACTGGCTGCACTCTGGGCTGACTGGCTGCACTCTGGGATGCCCGGCTGCACTCTGGGCTGACTGGCTGCACTCTGGGATGCCCGGCTGCACTCTGGGCTGCCCGGCTGCACTCTGGGCTGCCCGGCTGCACTCTGGGCTGCCCGGCTGCACTCTGGGATGCCCGGCTGCACTCTGGGATGCCCGGCTGCACTCTGGGATGCCCGGCTGCACTCTGGGATGCCCGGCTGCACTCTGGGCTGACTGGCTGCACTCTGGGATGCCCGGCTGCACTCTGGGATGCCCGGCTGCACTCTGCCATCACTCTGGGGTCACTGGGACATTCTGGGGTCACTGCGGGATCACCGGGGGCACTCTGTCGGCCACCTGCAGCCATTTTGTCCAAGATGGTGGCTGCGTTGCCCGCCATTTTGTCCAAGATTGCGTCTCGCCGGCCGCTATTTTGTTTAATTTATCATATAAATAATTCAATTGTTTAAAATGTAATGTTAATAATTCAATAGTTTAATTCAATATAAAAATAATCAATTGCTTAATTTATTATATAAAGAAGCCAATTGTTTAATGTATTATATCAATAATTATTTCATTTAATGTACAATTGGTTCAACTATTTAATTATATAAATAATTCAATAGTTTATATTATATAAATAATTCAATGCATTAATTCATTATATAAATAATTTAACAGCTTAATTTATTATATAATAATTCATGTGTCTAATTTATTATATCAGAAATCCAATAGTTTAATTTATAATGAATTGTTTTATTTATTGTATAAATAATTCAATTGCTCAATTCATTATATAAATAATTCAAGTGTTTAATTTATTATAAAAATAATACAATAGCATAATTCATTCCATGAATAATACAAGTGTTAAATTTATTATATAAAGAAACAATTCTTTAATTTATTATAAATAATTGAATTGATTATTTGATTATCTAAATAATTCAAATGTTTAATTTATGATATAAATAATTCAAAAGCTCAAATCATTAGAAAAATAATACAAGTGTTAAATTTATTATATAAAGAAACAATTAGAATCATAGAAGTTTACAACATGGAAACAGGCCCTTCGGCCCAACATGTCCATGTCGCCCAGTTTATACCACTAAGCTAGTCCCAATTGCCTGCACTTGGCCCATATCCCTCTATACCCATCTTACCCATGTAACTGTCCAAATGCTTTTTAAAAGACAAAATTGTACCCGCCTCCACTACTGCCTCTGGCAGCTCGTTCCAGACACTCACCACCCTTTGAGTGAAAAAATTGCCCCTCTGGACCCTTTTGTATCACTCCCCTCTCACCTAAAATCTATCCCCCCTCGTTATAGACTCCCCGACCTTTGGGAAAAGATTTTGACTATCTACCTTATCTATGCCCCTCATTATTTTATAGACTTCTATAAGATCACTCCGAAACCTCCCACTATCCAGGGAAAAAAGTCTCAGTCTATCCAACCTCTCCCTATAAGTCAAACCATCAAGTCCCAGTCGCATCCTAGTAAATCTTTTCTGCACTCTTTCTAGTTTAATAATATCCTTTCTATAATAGGGTGACCAGCACTGTACACAGTATTCCAAGTGTGGCCTTACTAATGTCTTGTACAACTTCAACAAGACATCCCAACTCCTGCATTCAATGTTCTGACCAATGAAACCAAGCATGCTGAATGCCTTCTTCACCACCCTATCCACCTGTGACTCCACTTTCAAGGAGCAATGAACCTGTACTCCTAGATCTCTTTGTTCTATAACTCTCCCTAACGCCCTACCATTAACGGAGTAGGTCCTGGCCCGATTCGATCCACCAAAATGCATCACCTCACATTTATCTAAATTAAACTCCATCTGCCATTCATCGGCCCACTGGCCCAATTTATCAAGATCCCGTTGCAATCCGAGAGAACCTTCTTCACTGTCCACAATGCCACCAATCTTGGTGTCATCTGCAAACTTACTAACCATGCCTCCTAAATTCTCATCCAAATCATTAATATAAATAACAAATAACAGCGGACCCAGCACCGATCCCTGAGGCACACCGCTGGTCACAGGCCTCCAGTTTGAAAAACAACCCTCTACAACAATTTTGTATCCAATTTATTATGTAAATAATTCAAGTGTTTCATTCATTATATAAATAATTCAACTAAATATTGAATTCTTTATATAATAAATTAAACAAAGGAATATTTATATGATGAATTAAACTATTGAATTATTTTTATGATACAATAAATAAACACTAATTGTTTATGTAACAAATTAAACAATTGATTATTTAATGAATTGAACTGTTCAATTATTTATGAAATGAATTGAACGATTGAATTATTTATATTATAAACTAAACACTTGAATTATCTGCTTCCAATGTCTTTGTTTTTCGGCCTGGTATTAAGATCATCAATGGCGGCTGCATCACCCAGCGTGCAGCGCGGTACAGATTGTGCCCTATCTGAATCAGTGGAGCCCAGTGCGCAGGCGCAGTAGTGCCTCATTACCGGTCAGTGTGTCCTGAGCATGCGCGGCCAGTCGAGGCTGCGGGAGGAGCGCGTTCGGTGCAGGTCAGAGGATCGGAGCAAGAGGCTCAATAAACCCCGGGGCCCGGGTCCGGGCTCAGGCCCAGGCTCAGGCTTTACAAACCCCGAGTGCGGCCCCAGACCCGAATATAAAACAGTGAACATTATCCCCCCCTCACTACCCGCCGGGAAATGAAGGGGAAATGGGGATCGGTCAGGGAGCGTCTGTAAATGAAGGGGAAATGGGGATCGCTCAGGGAGCGTCTGTAAATGAAGGGGAAATGGGGATCGGTCAGGGAGCGTCTGTAAATGAAGCGGAAATGGTGATCGGTCGGGGAGCGTCTGTAAATGTAGGGGAAATGGCGATCGGTCGGGGAGCGTCTGCAAATGAAGGGGAAATGGTGATCGGTCGGGGAGCGTCTGTAAATGAAGGAGAAATGGTGATCTCCATATCTTCAGTCATCCAGGGAGCTCGAGCTTTGGATGCTGTTCCTTTCCTCCTCGTGGGAATCTGTCTACTCTGTACCCAAACCAACTCCTCCTTGAAGGCCTCCCACTGTTCAATTACTGTTCTGCCTGCCAATTTTTGATTCCAATCCACCTGGACAAGATCCCTTTTTAACTCACTGGAATTTGCCCTCCTCCAGTTAAGTATTTTCACATTTGACTGTCCCCTGTCCTTTTCCATAACTGTTCTAAACCTAATGAGATTATGATCACTGCTGCCCCACGAAACATGCTCCACCTGCCCCACTTCATTCTCCACACCGAGCCCACTGCTGTACACACTCTCTCACACTCACTCACTCTCTCACACTCACTCTCTCACTCACACTCACTCTCACATTTCTCTCTCACCATTTCACTTATGGTTTAGGGCCACTGAAAGATGATGCAATGGGTTTGGATTTCAGCACAGGGAGGAGGGAGAGTGTGTGGGACGGGGATTTACAGCTTTGAGTAATGAGAGAGGAAGTAATGTTCCATAGAATGTAAAGTTATCTGATCTGAATTTCTATCCTGTAATTACAGTGATAACTTTTATAAACTCCTTTTACAGGGGAGGATTTGCAGAGGGAAACTCAAACCAAAGATCACGTCAAGATCTGACAGAGTCACTCGATTCATCAGGACCTGAATATCATCGGCCTTTGAATGTGGAAGGAGAAATGTTTGTCTGTTCTGTCTGTGGGAGAAGATTTTAAACATCAGTGTGAGTGGAAAAGCACCGAGACACACACACGAGTGAGAGTGTTCCAGTGCACTGTCTGTGGAAAGAGCTTTAACCAGTTACACAGCCAGAAAAAACATCGCACCATTCACAGCGGGGAGAAACCGTACACGTGTTCTGTGTGTGGACGAGGCTTCAACTGATCGTCCAACCTGGAGAGACACAAGGACACCCGGACCACGGAGAAACCGTGGAAATGTGGGGACTGTGGGAAGGGATTCAATTACCCTTCAGAGCTGGAAACTCATCGACGCCGTCACACTGGGGAGAGGCCGTTCACCTGCTCCGTGTGTGGGAAGGGATTCATTCGGTCATCCAGCCTCCAGACACACCAGCTGGTTCACTCTGATGAGAGACCTTTTAAATGTTCTGACTGTGAGATGAGGTTTAAAAGCAAAATTAATCTGCTGATACACCAACGCACTCACACGGGGGAGAGGCCGTTCACCTGCTCCATGTGTGGGAAGGGATTCACTATTTCATCCAGCCTCCAGACACACCAGCGAGTTCACACAGGGGAGAGACCTTTTAAATGTTCTGACTGTGAGAAAAGGTTTAAATGCAAAAGGAATCTGCTGACACACCAGTGTACCCACACTGGGGAGAGGCCGTTCACCTGCTTCGTGTGTGGGAAGGGATTCACTCAGTCATCCACCCTGCTGACACACCAGCGAGTTCACTCTGGGGAGAACCCGTTCACCTGCTCCGTGTGTGGGAAGGGATTCACTCAGTCATCCGTCCTCCTGACACACCAGCGAGTTCACACAGGGGAGAGGCCGTTCACCTGCTCCGTGTGTGGGAACGGATACACTCGGTCATCCAGCCTCCAGACACACCAGCGAGTTCACTCTGATGAGAGATCTTTTAAATGTTCTGACTGTGAGAAGAGGTTTAAAAGCAAAAGTAATCTGCTGACACACCAACGCACTCACACTGGGGAGAGGCCGTTCATCTGCTCTGTGTGTGGGAAGGGATTCACTCGGTCATCTGAGCTTCTGACACACCAGCGAGTGCACACTGGGGAGAGGCCTTTTAAATGTTCTGACTGTGAGAAGAGGTTTAAAAGCAAAATTGAACTGCTGAAACACCAACGCACTCACACTGGGGAGAGACCGTTCATCTGCTCTGTGTGTGGGAAGGGATTCACTCGGTCATCCCACCTTCTGACACACCAGCGAGTTCACACTGGGGAGAGGCCGTTCACCTGCTCCGTGTGTGGGAAGAGATTCACACTGTCATCCACCCTCCTGACACACCAGCGAGTTCACTCCGATGAGAGACCTTTCAAATGTTGTGACTGTGGGAAGAGGTATAAAAGCAAATGTAATCTGCTGACACACCAATGCACCCACACTGGGGAGAGGCCGTTCACCTGCTCTGTGTGTAAGAAGAGATTCACTCGGTCATTCATCCTGCTGAGACACCAGCGAGTTCACTCTGATGAGAGACCTTTTAAATGTTCTGACTGTGAGAAGAGGTTTAAAAGCAAATTTAATCTGCTGACACACCAACGCACTCACACTGGGGAGAGGCCGTTCTCCTGCTCTGTGTATGGGAAGGGATTCGCTGGGTCATCCACCCTGCTGAAACACCAGCGAGTTCACACTGGAGAGGGGGCGTTCACCTGCTCCGTGTGTGGGAAGAGATTCACTCGGCCATCCAACCTGCTGAGACACCAGAGAGTTCACTCCGATGAGAGACCTTTTAAATGTTCTGACTGTGAGAAGAGGTATAAAAGCAAATTTAATCTGCTGACACACCAACGCACTCACACTGGGGAGGGGCCGTTCACCTGCTCAGTGTGTGGGAAGGGATTTGCTTGGTCATCCTCCCTGCTGAAACACCAGCGAGTTCACACTGAGAGACCTTTAAATGTTCTGACTGTGGGAAGAGATTTAAAATCAGAAACGAACTGCTGAGACATCGACGCACTCACACTGGGGAGAGACTTTTCACCTGCTCCGTGTGTGGGAAGAGATTCACTCGATCATCCCACCTTCTGAAACATTAACTTGTTCACACTATTGAGTGACCTTTTAATGCAGTGACTGTGAGAAGAGCTTAAAAGCAGAAATGAACTGCTGACACATCATCGCATGCCCATTGGTTGAGAGACTGTTCACCTGCTCCGTGTGTGGGAAGGGATTCACTCAGTCATCACACGTGCTGAGACACCAGCGAGTTCACGAAATGAGCAGGTCCAACGAGCCGGTCTGTAACACAGGCCAATGACTCAGTGCAGCTCGTTACCCAGTCACTGGGCTCCGTTATAGCCTCTCCTGTCAGTAACACACAAAGAGAAATTGTAAATCTGAAACAGAAAGAGATAATGTATAACACTTCATATCAACCACCAGTTTTTCCCTCTTTCCGGCTTTTAAAACAATCTGTTTCACAGTTTGTCAAACCCGAAACAGCCTCTGGGATTTGCTGATTGAGAATTTCAGTGGAAATTGGGACAGTCATTAAGTATCGGAACAAATATCCCCGCTGAGGGTTCGGGATTCTTACTCGTTTATTTATATCAGTGAGTGACCGATTTTAAACGAGGTGAGGGTCTAAACCTAAGGTAAGAGCCTGGGATAGACAAGAGATTCTTCAATGTATCAAGTTAAATTACACTGATTCCACCAACACTGGACATCACATCCCTCAAACATTGTTACCTGTTACTATATAAAACTGGTGAGGGTGGAAATGGGAAATAACTGAAAAAAACTTCATTGTATCAAAGTTACTTCTGATCATTATTATTATACAAACATTCTACAGCCTATCCCTTAAAAAGGACCCAATATCAAACCAGTCCCCAGTCCTTGGGCCTGTGCCTATGTTGTGATTTGCACCCGCTTCTGACTGACTTGGTATCAGACGCACTCCCGTCAACAGTAAACGGATGGAGCCGGATCCATAAGAGAAAAATGAGGACCGACCTCCGCGGTTCTCCCAGAGTGCGGGAGGCGGAGTAACAGCAGCAGACAGAGAGATCTCTCTAAACCAGCCGCTGCCGCCGGAGAGAAGCGAGTCCCGTTCCGAGCCGTGTCTGTCAGGCGCCCGCTGACCCTCTCTTCACTGAAGGGGACCGATTCAGCACCAACTCACACACCCACCATTGGATCATTGAATCACCTTCAACACCTGAATTACATCACCACTTAATCCTCTATACACGAGGAAATACAAACCTTGTCCACGCAACTTGCCCTCATAATGTAACCATTTTAGACCCGGTATCATTCTGGTCTTTCTGCGCTGCACCTCCTGCAAGGCCAATATATCCTTCCTGAGGTCTGGTGCCCAGGACTGAATGCCGTACTCTAAATGTGGCCTTAGCAGAGTTTATAGAATTCTAACATAACTTCCACCCTTTTGAATTCCAGTTCCCTTGAGATAAAGGCCGACATTCCATTCGCCATTTTAATTATTTTTGTACCTGTCTGCCAACTCTTCCTGATTTCCCGAAGTATCTCTGCTCACCCACAGTTCCTGGCTTCTCACCATTTTGAAAATACTCTGATTTATCTTGCTTCGGGCCAAAGTGGATGGTCTCACATTTCCCCAGATTGAAACTTTGAACAGTCTGGGGCTCTTTTGTATCGAAAAGAGAAGGCTGAGGGTGACCTGATACAGGACTTTAAGATTATGCAAGGGTTTGATAGGTCAGATGTAGATAAGGTGTTTGTACTTTTGGGAGTGGGGACGTCAGAACTTCGGGCCATGAATATAATAATCATCAATAAATCCAATCTGGCATTCAAGAGAAACATATTTATCCAGAGAGTCGTTAGAATGTGCAGCTCGCTCCCACAAGGAGTAGTTAAGGCGAATCGCATGGATGCATTTACGGTGAAGCTGGATAAACACATGGAGGAGAAAGGAATATTCGGGTTTGCTCATAGGGTTAGATGAAGAGGGGTTGGAGGACGTTCAACTGCAGCATAAACACCGGCATAGTCTGGTTGGGCCGAATTGCCTGTTTCTGTGATGTACATTCGATGTAATTCTATGTAAGCTCCATCTGACACAGTTTTACCAACTCACTGAATCTCTCAATTTCCCTTTGTAACTTTATGCTCCCATCTACACTACTCACTGTGCACCCTAACTTGGTGTCGTCGACAAACCTGGATATCCGGCTCTCTATTCCTTTATCTGCCTCATTTATACAGATCCCTGGGGGACACCACTCATCAAATCCTGTCAATTTGAGTACATACCCATTAACCCTACTCTCTGTCTCCTACCTCCAAACCAACTCCCTCCCCATGTCAATGGGTTGCTTTGAATTCCACATGTTCTCATTTCTGTTAACAGTCTCTGATGTTAAACCTTAACGAATCCCTCTGGAAGTCAATGTACACATAACCCCCATGGACACTCCATCATTTACCACATTAGTTACATCTTCAAAAAGTTCAACTAGTTTCGTTAGACTTGACTTACACTTTATAAATCCATGCTGGCTCTAATCAATTCATGTTTATCCAAGTGCTCAGTCATTCTTTCCCTAATAACAGATTCTGGTAACTTCCCCACAACAGACGTCAGACGAATCGGTCTATAATTTCCTGCTTTATCTCTCCTACCCTTCCTAATTAATGGAATGACATTTGAAATTTTTCAATCCATGGAACAATTCCTGAATCAAGAGAGTTTTGAACGATCATGACTAAAGCATGTACAATTTCCTCACCTGTTCCCCTTAGTCCCCTGGGATGGTCACCATCAGGTCCTGGAGATTTGTCTATCTTTAGTCTAATTGTTTTCTCCATTACCATTATTTTACTGACACTGAATCCCCTTGATTTATTTTCAGTTTTCCTCGTGTCTCTGGTACATTATCCTCATGCTTTTCTGTGAGTATCAGCAAGTCTGCCATTTCCTGATTTTCAATTACAATATCACCTCCATCTGTCTTTAAGGGGCCCCTATTACTCTTAGTCACCCTTCTTTCTCATAATATACGTGTAAAAACCTTGAAAGTTGTCCTTAATTTCACTCACTAGTTTTTCTCGTTTTCCCTCTTTGCACCTTTTACGATTTTTTTAGTTTCAGCACCACAATAAACAACACTTCGCTGTGAAATTTGCTCAATTAGTTCTTCAGTGTCAGAGCGAGAATTGTCCATCCCTAATTTATTTAAAGTAACAAACACAAGCACAAATATTCATCCGTGTATCAAAGCACTGATGGACACAGAAAGATAAACACAGCCTGAAACGCAGTCAGTATCGGGATTCACAGGGAAACGGGCAAGCGAAATGGACAAAGATAAAACAGTCTGAATCACCAACAGAATGTGACGTGTAGCTGATAGATATTAATGAGAGGAGGTGGGAAATATTCCCATGAATTGGCACCGTGGCTTAGTTGGTTAAAGCACCTGTCCAGTAAACAGAAGATCCTGGGTTCAACTCCCCAGGATCTTCTGTTTACTGGACAGGTGCTTAGTGAATTTGAGAAGCACACAGTGCTGTGTTTTGTTCAGCAGCCAACACGGAACTGATCAGGAGGTCTCTTCAAAAATGCCTTTTCATTATGCAGACAGCCCTCTCACAGAATGTGCCCGTGACACGTTCTTGTTTCTGGGCTCGTTGAGGTCGGGGTTTAATTCTCGATTCGAGGTTCATACCCTGGAGAAACCCTAATTTAACCCTAGACTTTTGATCTTGACGTGCGGTTCAGACTTTTGCTGAGAGGGAAAAGAAGTCCCCAAATCACTCCACCTGAATCTCACGCGGTCTCGGAAGAAGTTCAGTTCAAACAATCAGGACTTTAAAGGCACCTCAATGACCTGCACTTTCATTGAACGAGCTTTGCTTCCAATTGCATTCGACCTTGAAACCGCTCTGGTCTTTCATCTCACTGAAGCAGAGTGTGGCCGCTCTGTATCTGTGAGCATGTCGGTGACGAGGTTCGCTCTGATATTGGTCGCTCTCAATTTTTAAGATCTCGCCAAGCTCTGGGAAAAGAAACTGGGAATCGAATTGTCCCTGTAAGTGATGAATTGAAGGGATTGGTGCTCCAAGCAGATCTGGAAAATTCACAGTGCGGTCGCTCAGGAATTCCAAATCCACCATCTCACCACTCGGTGATCACATTAACTGAGCAGAGAATAAATGTCACACCCTTTATTTTGGAAAAGCAAAACGGTGGGGATTTTTATCATAGCCCGATGCCTTTCGTGTTGGATCAGATGTTCCCCGTTGCGTTACTTTCATCTTCATCGGAGAACCGGTTCAGGCGTTCCTGTGATAAACGGCGACAATTGCCTGTTAATGTTAAATTTAAGATGCAGTCTATAAAATGATGAAATTTCATCACATGCAAAGCACAAAAATCTTATTAAAGTTTTGACTGTCTCTCGGTAACCACGTCAGCATCTCCTTCAGTCTGAAATAGAAAGTTATTGGTTGATTAATGGTGATTAAAAGTCATTCAACTACGAACAGGGTTTAATTAGCTTCATGTAATTATTTATTAAGTTCATAACTCTTGTTAAATTTAATTCTCTGACTGGGAATGGAACCACCCGGTGATGGGAGCATTGAATTTTAACCACCAGTCCATCGGGGAGCTCCCAGGATTGAGCACCGATGACATTTATTTTTCTTTCACTCTTCCGTGATTCATTCAGCTCTGTGTTTATTCTCAGGCCTCTTATCTCTCCCTTCTTTTCAGCTTCTGACTGCGGATATTCCTCTGGTCAAATATGAATAATATAGAATATCTCACAGCCCCGCTATATTTGCTCCTTCTCTGTACAGTTCTGTACAAAATCAAACTGGAGGCAGATACCGACAGTGTCTCTCCCTCACTCCCCACAGGAGCAGCAGGAGATGACACTTTAAACTGCCAGTTGCTTCAAACGATGCCCGATAGACCTGCGTTGCCTTGGAGTTTTCCCAGCAGCTGCATTGATTCGATGCGTGAATTTTGGAAATGGAAACATGTCCATCAGCAGCTTGTGGGAGTATTTTCCCTCACTTTCCATTCCATGTCCATGCCTACTTGCACTTGGTGCTGTCATTGCCTGAACATCACCTTCTGTCCCGATAGTAGTTCGAACAGAAAATGCCATTTTGTGCGAGCAGCTTGTCTGACACGAAAATGACCTGAATTACAAAGGGGCGAGTGGGAAAGGCCGCGTTGGTCTGCTTGTTCACAGCAAAGAATTTTCAGCGTTTCCTTGTGGTTCAGTGTTTAGGATTCGGAGCTTTCATCACCACGGCAACGGTTCGATTGGTGTCTGTCTCAACATCCACATATTATCCACTCTACCATAAGTGGACTGGACTCAAATTGCTGATTTTTCACTGTGAGGGTGAAGAGACATAAATGTGTGGACATTAGCTACGAATTCATCAGCTGGGTTGCACCTTTGCTTCTCCCCCCGTCTCAGTCTTTCCATCTTTACCCTTCACTGCCGGTGTTCCAGGTTCGATCATCCGTGGCTGTTCAACGAAGCCTGAGAAGTCCATGAGGGAAAAACACAGAGAGTCAGAGACAGAGACAAGGTGGGATCAAAGTATAGGAAGAAATAGTATCAATGTCAAGTTCTGCGAACGGGCAGAATTTAAGATGGAGCTTGGGAGAGATTCCTTCACGTGTCTTGCAATTTTGCAAGAGACCATTGGGCTCCAAATTAAAAGCATGAGCCGCGCTGGAGAGTCTCTCTGAGAGAGGGAATGCGGTTCGTCAACTCCAGTTCATCGTTATTTGAGCAGTAAAAATAACTTTAAGAAGTATCACTGGGAACAGGATTCGAACGTACGCAGGAAATCCCCAGGGGATTCCGAGTCCAACGCCTTAACCACTCGGCCATCGCAGCTACAAACATCTGTTCTGCACGGCTGTAAATCAGAATGTGTAGGTTTATCACAAGCGATCTGTGATACAATGTTCTCTCCGACAGGTGAAAGGCCCTGATCCCTGGTCTGTGCTGACTTTCTGACAGTTTACTGGGTAAAGGCCCTGATCCCTGGTCTGTGCTGATTCTCTGACAGTTTACTGGGTAAAGGCCCTGATCCCTGGTCTGTGCTGATTCTCTGATAGTTTAGTGGGATTCATTCTGTATCTCTCAGTCTCTGGTGCAGTGTGTGAGTGTGGGATTCATTCTGTGTCTGTCAGTCTCTGGTACTGTATGTTAGTGTGGGATTCATTCTGTATCTGTCACTCACTGATACTGTGTGTGAGTGTGGGATTGATTCTGTATCTTGTCAGCATTGTGTGTGAGAGTTTGTGATTCATTCTTTATATGCAGTCTCTCATACTGTGTGTTAGTGTGGGATTCTTTCAGTATCTGTCAGTCTCTGTTTCTCCATGTGAGTGTGGGACTCATTCTGTATATACAGTCCCCAGTACTGTATGTGGGAGTTGAATTCATCCTAAATATGCAGTTACTCATACTGCATGTTAGTGTGGGATTCATACTGTACCTATCAGTCCCTGGTACTTGATGAGAGTGTGGGATTAACTCTGTGTCTGTCAGTCTCTAGTACTGTATGTGAGTTTGGGATTCCTTCTGTATCTGTGAGTGTTGGATTCATTCTGTGTCTGTGTGTCTCTGGTACTGTATCTGAATGTGAGTTTCATTCTGTATCTGTACGTAATTATTCTCTCAGATTACATTATCGCGTTCAATACTTTAGCTTTAATATCTTAATGTTTGAAGAGTTTTACTCCTTATTTAATTTGTAAATATGGACGAACTTTAGGATTTAATGTTGGAGGTTTTAATCAGATAATTTGTGTGCTTTTTGGACCACTATTAAATCTGTATCTCTGTGAGTACGATTGTGGATGATAATGAATCTTTCAAACTGATAAGGTGACATTTTTGAATTGGTTTGTAATGTGTAGATCAGTCTGTAGAAATGGAATTGATACTGTATCTTTCAGTCTAATATTGTATGAGATTTTTGGACTGGTATATAATGTGTATCTCAGTCTGCACTAATAGAATTGATACTCTATCTTTAAATTTCATTCTGCGAGTGCATTCTGAACTGGTATCTAATTTGCTTCTCAGGTTTACTATATTTCAGTATTTCTCAATCGATACTGTACGTGAGGTTTGGATTTGTAGCAAATGGTACACTTTTCGAATGGATATTTCATGTATTAAAGTCATGTGTGAGAGAGTTCTGGGATAGTATTCAATTGGAATCTCGGGTACATTATTGGGATTCATTCTGTCCCTTTCAATCGGGTACCATGTGTGATTTCTCTCTGGTATTTAATTCGTAGCTGTGTTGCCCTATTGTGAGATTGACACAGTGCCTTTCAATCTGAGAGTGTGATTTTGGACTGGGATTTTTGTATCGACCTGTCAGCGGGACTGAGTTCGGGGCAAATGGAACAGTGTCTGCCTCACCCGCTCTGTTTGAATGTTGGATTGAAAGTGTGTCTCTGGAACTTGGGATCAGTGTGGGACTGACTACTTCTGCTGTCTGAGACTGTGGAACTGATGACCTGTCTGTGTCTCTGTGCTCTGTGGGTGATAATGTACCTCCTGTGTGTGAGAAGGAGCTGGCTGCACTCCTCCTTGTGCCTCGGGTGGAGGAAACATCACATTCATTCTGGATCATTCAAGGATTCGCCTGTGGAAAGAAAATTATCTCTTGTAACCCAAGAAATGGTGAGGTTGAAAATGGAAAAGAGATCAGTTTAATATCTCTGCTAATGATCATTTTGAATATCCACAAATGAAAACCAGTGATACAAACAGTGTCAGTGTCTGACTCCACTGCAGCACTCAGCTTCTGCACACCAGGTGTGTTGGGCTGTTTTACAACAATTTAGTGACATCCAGACACAACCCAACCCCTGCACTGATCCATGAATGGGACTACCCGATGGGGCAGGGACCTTTGTCCAGGTCAGGTTTCTCATCCCCTCTCCCATGGGACTAACCGTTCAACCGAAACCAAACAGCCGCTGTTTAAATTGTGTCCTTCACACTTCTCACCTGCTGCCTGCAATAGATGCTCTTTGTATAACTCCCCACATCCTTACTGTCCGGCTCTGTTTCCACTCTTCACTGTCCAATAACAATAAACAGGGTGAGACTGGAACTAAACCAGGACCATTCACTCCTGGTTTGGGGAGAGAAAGCAGCAATGGTTTTAATAGCAGGTTCTTCCCATTCTCTCTCCCTTCCCCTGGACACACCCTGTCCACACACAGCCCGAGAATGACCTCTCCCTTCCCCCCTCTCACTCCATGTTCCGGGACCAGTTCCTGATCCACTCCGCCTCTTACAAACAGCCCCCGGACTCCCCCTGCCCTTCCCCCGGACTCAATGCCGATCTCTGAGCCCATCTGCGGACACGGTCCCGGAGCGATGAGCTGCTGTAACGAGGCTGCTCTTTGCTCCCTTCCCCCGGGGGCCGTGATCTCTCCATTCCCGCCTGTCTGAGCAAAGGAAGTGGGTCTGGGGGAAAGGTCAGAGGGAATGGGCTCCACAGGCAGTGCAGGAACAGGCACCAGAATGGGAAACAGATGGGATTCCACCAGTGCCTAACGCTGGAATCCAGACTGACTTTACAATCTCCAACTATTAAACTCGAGGTTTCCATCCCTGCTGTTTCTCTCGGGCTCTTTTGATGGGAAAGAGTCAGAGATAAAGTGAGCGGCTGTGGAATGAGCCAATGGGTTCTGTTCATTCTTGGCTCCCTTACTGATAAAGTAACGTTTGACTCCGAAACTGGAGGGAGGATTCCTCAAACCAATCCTGGAGAAACGGGGGAGGAAAGTGGGAGTCGGTGTATTTGCTGGGACCGTGTAGGATTAATATCAGGCAGCAACAGTCCCAGTTTATTTCAATCGGAGTGAAACTCTCGGTCACTGAGAGTAATACAGAGCGGCCCTGAGCTGCAAGATTGCAGAGGGGACAACATGCAAGAGAGGGTTAAATGTGTGACACTGTCCCTGAGAGTGGGATTAATAATGTGTCTGTCTCTGAAATAATATCAGTGAGAGATGAGACTGCATCTTCTGTCACTCCATCTTGGAATAGCAATTGGAATGGAATATTTTCCAATTTGTTACTGGGTGAAAACGGGACATTACAGGTCAGTTTCTCTCTCTCTCTTTTGTACAGCATATGAAGGTGGGATACTGTTACTGAGAGTGAGACAGAGACACTGATAGGAAGTGTAATTCTGATACTGTGCCTGTCTGTTTTTATCTCTCTCTAGCGCTGTACATGAAGGTGGAATATTGTAACTGAGTGTGAAACGGACACACTGATGGGAAGTGTGAGACTGATACTGTGTCTGTTTGTC
Source organism: Heptranchias perlo (assembly GCF_035084215.1). NCBI lineage: Eukaryota > Metazoa > Chordata > Chondrichthyes > Hexanchiformes > Hexanchidae > Heptranchias > Heptranchias perlo. Next base: position 36,713 of record NW_027139498.1, read on the forward strand.
TGTGTGTCTCTCTCTGTCTGTCTGTCTTTCTCTCTCCCTAGTGCTGTACAAGGAGGCCCCGGGATACTGTTACTGAGCGTAATATAGACACACTGATAGAAAGGGAAAGACTGATTCTGTGTCTGTGAACAAACCTCCGGTGCTATTGGTGAGACGGTCACTGTCCCTTTTACTGTATATCAGCCGGTCTGACGGGTCATTCATCATTCGCCAGTCCTGTCAGGAAAGGTGGAGAGAAACCGTCTGTAACTGTCTGACACTGGACTGTCTGTGAGTGTTGAATTTATTCAGTAACTAGTCGTCTCTGGGTGTTGAGAACGGGATGGAGAGGACACCAGTTACTATTATCTGACAGTCAGTTTAGGAGGAGAGAGAAACACAGAGAGACTGGAGGAGCCCAGAGCGGATAATTTGTATTTTCATCTTAACCAAACATATCACTGTGTGCGGACAATATAATAATGTAAAAGGAGGAGGACGAGGTGAGGCACAGACAGCATTGAGTCTCATTTCACTATAGACGGACGCAGGACTTGCCCCAGGTGAGGGTTTTGTGCTTAAAGATCACTTCACTAAAAACACCTTGACGATCTGGGGTTACAGGCGGACATGACGGGCAGGAAAAGACCAGCTCGTTCATCAATCCTGCCCCTCATGCCTGGAGCATCGTGACTGGACACTTCCTACACACACCACCAGCCCCACCCACCGGGAACATGGAATCTCCTGGGAGCGGTTACAAACCAGAAAAAAAACAGAAAAAAGGCGGAGAGTCAGCACCCACCGCACCAGAGAGGGTCAGCACCCACCGCAACAGAGAGAGTTAGCACCCACCGCACCAGAGAGAGTCAGCACCCACCACACCAGAGAGGGTCGGCACCCACCACACCAGAGAGAGTCGGCACCCACCGCACCAGAGAGAGTCAGCACCCACCACACCAGCCGGGAATACATTCCAGATGCTCACTCCTCTCTGGGAAAAGAAGAAGCTCCCAACATCCAGACTATTCTTCCCTCTTTGTGGTCGGAACGCCGGTCCGCTGCTTCCCCCCAATCTGTGAAACTGGAAATAATCGATCACTGGGCAAGCTGTTCAACCATGAGATGGGAGCCATTGAAACACCGTGGGCGCTCTCCCATTGAATTATATTCTGTGCGGAGCGTTCGGTTTTTCGCGAGGTGAAGAAACTCTTGTCTCTCCTTGTGTGGAAATGTGAGGCGAGTCTCAGATGATATTCTCACAGTTGAATCCAAAATTTGAAATGTAACTTGTTTAGAGATGCCGGGGATTGAACCCGGGACCTCATACATGCAAAGCATGCGCTCTTCCACTGAGCTACATCCCCACGGGGCAAAAGGTACCTGAGAAATAAACAAGCAGACACTTTAGAAGTGAAGCCGTGAGCTTTCTGCTCCGTCTCTCCAGGACATCGAGATGCCCAGCGGTCCCGCGTGTTCACAATGTTCAACCTCTGCTTCAGTTCACGGGGTTTCTGCTCCTCTTTACTTTGAACTTTCCAAAAAAAAGTCTGTGGAAATAAAAAAACCCAATCGCTAATGGTCAGTGACAAGGCTGAAATCGAACCTCTGAATCATAAAGTGAGATGGAAGAATGACAGAGCGTCAAACAGGAACAAGAGCTGGGACTGCTCGCTCGATATTGCACCGTCACACATTCCCCTCAGTCGGCGGCTGCTTTGAGTTGAGCTGTTGAGGGGACCGAGAGATGAAGTCCCGCTCCGGGACAATTTAATGCTTGTGGAGCCTCAGAAGTTGGAACTCGCTGAGCTCAAAAAGCGTCATTCAACTTTCCGTGGGTAATTCTGGTGAAAAATTATTTAGGAAGATGCTAAGAGTTGAACCCAGGACCTCAACACATGCAAAACATGCGCTCCATCACTGAACTAAACCCCCAGATCACAAAACCCTCTAACCAAGGAAAGAAGAACTGATTGTCCTCATTTTATGAGGCCACCCGTGGTGGGTGTGCACTCCGCTCACTGCATTTTACTGGAGAAATAATCAATTTATATTATGTAACTATCCCCCACTCACTGCATTTTACTGGAGAAATAATCAATTTATATTATGTAACTATCCTCCACTCACTGCATTTTACTGGAGAAATAATCAATTTATATTATGTAACTATCCCCCACTCACTGCATTTTACTGGAGAAATAATCAATTTATATTATGTAACTATCCCCCACTCACTGCATTTTACTGGAGAAATAATCAATTTATATTATGTAACTATCCTCCACTCACTGCATTTTACTGGAGAAATAATCAATTTATATTATGTAACTATCCTCCACTCACTGCATTTTACTGGAGAAATAATCAATTTATATTATGTAACTATCCTCCACTCACTGCATTTTACTGGAGAAATAATCAATTTATATTATGTAACTATCCTCCACTCACTGCATTTTACTGGAGAAATAATCAATTTATATTATGTAACTATCCTCCACTCACTGCATTTTACTGGAGAAATAATCAATTTATATTATGTAACTATCCTCCACTCACTGCATTTTACTGGAGAAATAATCAATTTATATTATGTAACTATCCTCCACTCACTGCATTTTACTGGAGAAATAATCAATTTATATTATCTAACTATCCCCCACTCACTGCATTTTACTGGAGAAATAATCAATTTATATTATCTAACTATCCCCCACTCACTGCATTTTACTGGAGAAATAATCAATTTATATTATGTAACTATCCCCCACTCACTGCATTTTATGCCTGAGAGACACCTTGATTTAATGAACCTTCAGTCCCTTTATCTACATGTCTTTTAGACATTATGCTATTACAGCACATTCCTCCCTTAGGTCTGTTCATTCCCACTTTACTGTTGTCAGCATCCTTTTAGTTTTAACTGCAAACTTGACTATAATAACCATCATGCATCCTTCTCGGCCCACCAGCACTTTCTTATTGAACACACGTTACATGGTTCATTCTATATTAATACACAGTACAGTTTACATTTATAGATACATAGATTCACAATACATTTTGTTCTACTTCTACTATTGATTATAATTATACTAAATTCTATCTGTTAATGGGTTAATCCTTACACGTTGTTCTTCCTGACTCTAAACACCATAGTTCAGTCCTGGATGTGATTAACAGCAGAATCCAACCCCTGCAGTCACTTGTGAACTCACTGGTGTCTCAGCACATGTGATGACTGAGTGAATCCCTTCCCACACACGGAGCAGGTGAACAGTCTCTCCACAATGTGCGTGAGTTGATGTGTCAGCAGTTCATTTCTGCTTTTAAAGCTCTTCTCAAAGTTACTGCATTAAAAGGTCACTCAATAGTGTGAACAAGTTGATGTCTCAGAAGGTGGGATGAATTCGTGAATCCCTTCCCACACACGGAGCAGGTGAACAGTCTCTCCCCAGTGTCAGTGTGTTGGTGTTTCAGATCATTTGTTTTAAATCCCTTCTCACAGTCAGAACATTTCAGAGGTCTCTTATCAGAGTGAACTCGCTGGTGTCTCAGCAGGTGTGATGACCGAGTAAATCTCTTCTTACACAGGGAGCAGGTGAACGGCCTCTCCCTAACGTGAGTGTGTCGATGTCTTCACAATTTGTATCTGCATTTAGAGCTCTTCGTGCAGTCAGAACATTAAAAAGGTCTCTCCCCAGTCTGAACAAGTTGGTGTGTCAGCAGTTTGGATGAATGAGTGAATCTCTTCTTACACACGGAGCAGGTGAGCGGCCTCTCCCCAGTGTGAACTCGCTGGTGTGACAAAAGTTGTGATGACAGTGTAAATCTCTTCCCGCACACGGAGCAGGTGAACGGCCTCTCCCCAGTGTCACTGCGTTGATGTCTCAGCAGTTCGTTTCTGCTTTTAAAGTTCTTCCCACAGTCAGAGCATTTAAAAGGTCTCTCATCAGAGTGAACTCGCTGGTGTGTCAGCAGGGTGGATGATCGAGTGAATCCCTTCCCACACACGGAGCAGGTGAACGGCCTCTCCCCAGTGTGAACTCGCTGGTGTTTCAGCAGGGTGGATGACCGAGTGAATCCCTTCCCACACACGGAGCAGGTGAACGGCCTCTCCCCAGTGTGAACTCGCTGGTGTTTCAGCAGGGTGGATGATCGAGTGAATCCCTTCCCACACACTGAGCAGGTGAACGGCCTCTCCCCAGTGTGACTGCGTCGATGAGTTTCCAGCTCTGAAGGGTAATTGAATCCCTTCCCACAGTCCCCACATTTCCACGGTTTCTCCGTGGTCCGGGTGTCCTTGTGTCTCTCCAGGTTGGACGATCAGTTGAAGCCTCGTCCACACACAGAACCCGTGTACGGTTTCTCCCCGCTGTGAATGGTGTGATGTTTTTTCAGGCTGTGTAACTGGTTAAAGCTCTTTCCACAGTCAGTGCACTGGAACACTCTCACTCGGGTGTGTGTGTCTCGGTGCTTTTCCACTCACACTGATGTTTGAAATCTTCTCCCACAGATAGAACAGACAAACATTTCTCCTTCCACATTCAAAGGCCGATTATATTCAGGTCCTGATGAATCGAGTGACTCTGTCAGATCTTGGCGTGATCTTTGGTTTGAGTTTCCCTCTGCAAATCCTCCCCTTCTAATACCCTGTAAAGGAGTTTATAAAAGTCATCACTGTAAGTACAGGATAGAAATTCAGAACAGACACTTCTAGTGTCTACAAAACATTCTTTCCACTCTTGTGCCTCAAAGCTGTAAATCCCCGTCCCACACACTCTCCCTCTTCCCTGTGCTGAAATCCAAACCCATCGCATCATCTTTCAGTGGCCCTCAACCATGAGTGAAAGGTTGAGAGAGTGAATGTGAGAGAGTGAATGTGAGAGAGTGAGTGTGAGAGAGTGAGTGTGAGAGTATGTGAGAGAGTGAGTGTGAGAGAGTGAGTGTGAGAGAGTGAATGTGAGTGAGTGTGAGAGAGTGAATGTGAGTGAGTGTGTGAGAGAGTGAGTGTGAGAGAGTGAATGTGAGTGAGTGTGAGAGAGTGAGTGTGAGAGAGTGTGAGAGAGTGAATGCGAGACAATGAATGTGAGAGAGTGAATGTGAGAGTGAATGTGAGTGTGAGAGAGTGAATGTGAGTGAGTGTGAGAGAGTGAATGTGAGTGAGTGTGAGAGAGAGTGAGTGTGAGAGAGTGAGTGTGAGAGAGTGAATGTGAGTGTGAGAGAGTGAATGTGAGTGAGTGTGAGAGAGTGAATGCGAGACATTGAATGTGAGAGAGTGAATGTGAGAGTGAATGTGAGTGTGAGAGAGTGAGTGTGAGAGAGTGAATGTGAGTGAGCGTGAGAGTGAATGTGAGAGTGTGAATGTGAGAGTGAGTGTGAGTGAGTGTGAGAGAGTGAGCGTGAGAGTGTATGTGAGAAAGTGAATGTGAGAGTGAGTGTGAGAGAGTGAGTGTGAAAGAGTGAATGTGAGAGAGTGAGTGTGAGCACAGCAGTGGGCTCGGTGTGGAGAATGAAGTGGGGCAGGTGGAGCATGTTTCAGTGGGGCAGCAGTGATCATAATCTCATTAGGTTTGGAACTGTTATGGAAAAGGACAGGGGACAGTCAAATGTGAAAATTCTTAACTGGAAGAGGGCAAATTCCAGTGAGTTAAAAAGGGATCTTGTCCGTGTGGATTGGAATCAAAAATTGGCAGGCAGAACAGTAATTGAACAATGGGAGGCCTTCAAGGAGGAGTTGGTTTGGGTGCAGAGTAGACAGATTCCCACGAGGAGGAAAGGAACAGCATCCAAAGCTCGAGCTCGGATGAATAAAGATATAGAGATCACCATTGCTCCTTCATTTACAGACGATCACTGACCGATCACCATTTCTGCTTCATTTGTAGACGCTCCCTGACAAATCACATATCTCCTTCAATTACAGACGCTCCCTGACTGATCACCATTTCTCCTTCATTTACAGACGCTCCCTGACCGATCACCATTTCTCCTTCATTTACAGACGCTCCCTGGCCGATCACCATTTCTCCTTCATTTACAGACGCTCCCTGACCGATCACCATTTCTCCTTCATTTACAGACGCTCCCTGACCGATCCCCATTTCCCCTTCATTTCCCGGCGGGTAGTGAGGGGGGGATAATGTTCACTGTTTTATATTCGGGTCTGGGGCCGCACTCGGGGTTTGTAAAGCCTGAGCCTGGGCCTGAGCCCGGACCCGGGCCCCGGGGTTTATTGAGCCTCTTGCTCCGATCCTCTGACCTGCACCGAACCCGCAGCCTCGACTGGCCGCGCATGCTCAGGACACACTGACCGGTAATGAGTCACTACTGCGCCTGCGTGCTGGGCTCCACTGACTCAGATAGGGCACAATCTGAACCGCGCTGCATGCTGGGTGGTACAGCCGCCATTGATGATCTTAATATCAGGCCGAAAAACAAAGACATTGGAAGCAGGGAGAGCGCGTTTGGACCAAGGATAATAAAATAAACTGAAACCCCAGCGCTTCGAGCCATTAAAACCGGCACAAACACACAGCATAGAAGCCCTCCCCCCTCCACCCCGAATTTGGTGAACTCCAGAAAAAAAAATTTCAGTGACTTTTATTAATTTCGTTTTATTAACTGAAGGGTTCAATTAATGTTTATTTTCCAAATGCACCTCGGGACCGCCAGTCTCACCATTCATCCCGCCTGGCGATTAAGGAGAGATCCGGACCAATAGGAGGAGCGGAAATTTATAGGCATTTCATATAACTCGTGGGGTGTTGCAGGGATCAGTACTGTGGCTCAATTATTTACAATGTATATCAATGACTTGGATGGAGGAACAGAGTGTCTTGTGGCCAGATTTGCTGATGATACAAAGATAGGTGGAATAGCAAGTTGCAATGAGTTGCGAAGGGATGTTGCCTGGTTAAGCGAATGGGCAAAAAATTGGCAGATGGAATATAATGTGGGAAAATGTGAAGTCATCCACTTTGGGAGGAAAAAAATATTTCGCTTTTTTATTTGAATGGAGAAATACTACAAAATGCTGCAGTACGGAGGGATCTGGGTTTCCTCGTGCAAGAAAGACAAAATTCAACATACAGGTGCAGCAGGTAATCCGGAAGGCAAACGGAATATTGGCTTTTATGTCTAGGGGGGTGGAGCATAAAATCAGTGAAGTCATGGTACAAATGGACAGGGTGCTGGTGAGACCACAACTGGAGAACTGCATACAGTTCTAAAGAAGGACATACTTGCATTTGAGGCAGTTCAGAGAAGGTTCACGAGGTTGATTCCGGGTATGGAAGGGTTGTCTTATGATGACAGATTGAACAGGTTGGGTCTATACTCAATGGAGTTTAGATGAATGAGAGGAGATCTTATTGAAACAGACAAGATTATGAGGAGACTCGATAGGGTTGATGCTGAGAGGATGTTACCCCTCATGGGGGAATCTAAAACTAGGGGGCATAGTCTCAGAATAAGGGGTCACCCGTTTAAGATGGAAATGAGGAGGAATTTCTTCTCCTGGAGCGTCGTGAGTCTTTGGAATTCTTTACCCCAAAAAGCTGTGGAGGCTGAGTCATTGAATACATTCAAGTCTGAGTTAGACAAATTTTTGATCAGCAAGGGAGTCAAAGGATATGGGGAAAGGGCGGGAAAGTGGAGTTGAGGTAAAAATCAAATCAGCCATGATCTCATTTAATGGCGGAGCAGGCTCGAGGGGCCGAATAGCCGACTCCTGCTTCTATCTCTTATGGTCTTATGGTAAATTGACTGGACGGATGTGCGGACAGTTGGTCCTCCAACCAATCGGAGTGTGTGAGGGGTGGGAGTTGCGCCACTGAATGGGCGGTTCTAAGTCCAGATATCCGTCATTGTCTGAAGCATCATTTTTTAAAATTAATTTATCTTAAGCTCCAGGAGAAAACTCGACCTTTCTGTTGGGGCTTGAAACAGGTGAAACCAGATGAGGTGGAGCAAACATTTCAACATTTGTTCAAAAAACACATTAATTAAGAACAGCCAACATGGATTAATTGAGATATCACAAGTCGACTGATAAAGGGAATGTAGTGGATGTTGTGTTGATGGATTGTGAAAAGGTATTTGATAAAATGACGGACAGGAGGCTTATTGATAAAATTAATACCCACGGTATTAAAATGAATGGGGCAGTGTGGGTAGGAAGTTGTGTAAAGGGCAGAAAACAGAGAGTAGTGGTTAATGGATGTTCTTCAGACTGGAGGGATGTAAACAGTGGTGTCCCCCAGGGTCAGTGTTGGGACCATTGCTAACCTCAATATAGAGAATGATCTGAGCTTGGGTATGTGGGACACAAGGTGAAAATCTCTCGATGACGCCAAAATTGGCAGCGTGGGGAACTGTGAAGAGGAGTCAGTGACTTCACTGTGACGTCCACAGGTTCGTAAACAGGCGGGTGAAATTTAATGCAGAGAAATGTGACGTGATACATTTTGAGAGGAAGAAAAATGAGATGAAATGTAAACTAAATAATCAAAGTTTAAAAGTAGAGGAGCAGAGAGACTTAGGGATGGAAGGTTCTAAATAATGCATTGTCTTATTAATTAACAAGTCTGAGAGTCAGCAACTTTAATACCTCATTCAGAAATATATGAGCAAATTCTCTTTCCTGTACTGTACCAGAGTAAACATGCCAGTCCCCCGTGTACACGAGATGATCCCGCTGGATGGAACCTCAGGCACCCTGAGCTTGATCTCAGGTGTCTCCAGTCCTGACTGCCCCTTACATCAGTATCCCCTCACTTTTATACCCTGTAGTGATCCATCTCTGTCACTGGAGCTGGAACTTCCCCAGTCTGTGGTTTACAAGGACACATTGCTTGGTTCCCAGCAGTTATTTATCTTCAGTAGCGTTCTCATGATCACTGAACTACCCTGCTTACTGTTAATTAGACTCATCGAATCAAAGTAATGTATGGCACAGAAAGAGACCATTCGGCCCATCGCGTCTGTGCCAGCCGAAAAAGAGCTATCCAGCTTAATCCCACTTTCCAGCTCTTGGCCCATAGCCTTGTAGCTTCCGGCAGTTCAAGTATTCTTCAAATACGATGAGGGTGACTGCCTCAACCACCCTTTCAGGCAGTCAGTTCCAGACCCCCACAACCCTTGGGTGAAATAATTTCTCCTCAGTTTCCCATTAAACCTTCTACCAATCACTTTAAATCTATACCCCTGGTTATTAACCTCTCTGCTAAGAGAAGTGGGTCCTTCTAATCCATGCTGTCTGGGGCCCTCATAATTTTGTTCACCTCAATTAAATCTGCCTTCAGCCACCTCTGTTCCAAAGAAAACAACCCCAGCCTATCCAGTCTTTCCTCATAGCTAAAATTCTACAGTCCAGGCAACATCCTTGTAAATCTTTCTTGCCTTGTGTATAAAATGTCTGCTATTTGAAAGTCGTGACATTGATCAAAGTCCACGTTACATTTTCTTGCCATTTGTGTCAAGATTTGGAAAAGATCTGCTGCCTGATACTTTAAATATTGCCGACCTTTAACTGTAGCTCACAGTGTCTTAACTGTCACTGTTATCATCAGCCTTTTATGAATTTCCTGGTGCTCCATCTCCTTAACAACACTAGCTGATCACAGCATCGTTTCCTTTAAATTGAATCCACTGTGAAAAAATGCACAATTTCAAAGTTAAGCAACGTGTGTTAGATTGGAAGGAGAGTGTGAGAGGAGATAATTGGCTTGGATCAGTGATCTCTTGAGCATTAAGACATTCATTATCTGAAAGAAGCACGGAGATGAGATTTCTGTCTATATTTATCAGTATAGAAAATAAGCAGGGAGTTGAGATCCTTTTGTCTATTCATCCTGCTATCGACAAAATCCTTCGCCTCTCAATGCCCAGCATCTTTCTTTCCAACTCCTTGCTCTGCAGGGAAGTCTTGGTTTCATTAATTCTCCATGTTAGCAGCAAACATCTAATTCACCTGGCAGATCTGGCCATGGTTTCTAGTCATAAATCATCCCTTCGTGTTGACACCATGTTTGCAACTCAAGATAAGCTGTTTTATGTTCATGGAATTCATTCCAGCCAGTTTTCTAGATCAATATGTCGAGGAACCAACAAAGGAACAGGCTACTTTAGATCGAGTATTGTGTAATGAAACAGGGTTAATTGGTAATCTTGGAGTAAATGATCCTGTGGGGAAGAATGATCATAATATGGTAGAATTTGATATTGAGTTTGAGAGTGATGTCGTTAAGTCCGAAACTAGGGTCTCAAATTTAAACAAAACCAATTACGTAGTTATGAGGGGTGAGTTGGCTAAGGTAGTTTGGGAAATGAGATTAAAAATATGATAATAGATAAGCAATGGCGAACATTTAAAGAAATAATTAAGATTTCCTCAACAAAATTACATTCCCTTGAGGATTAAAAGCTCCACCGGAAAAGTGGTCCTACATTGGTTAACTGGAGAAATTAATGATAGCATTCGGTTAAAAGAGGCTTACAATGTTGCCAAAAAGAATAGTAAGCCTGAGGATTAGGAGAGTTTGAGAAATCAGCAAAGGATGACCAAGAAATTGATAACATGGGAGAAAATAGAATGAGCGTAAACCAGAAAGAAATATAAGAATGGATTGTAAGAGTTTCTACAAGTATGTATAAAGGAAGAGATTAGCGAAAGTAAACATGGGTCCCTTGGAGACAGAAACAGGAGAATTTATAATGGAGAATAAGGAAATGGCAGAGACGTTAAACAAATATTTTGTATCTGTCGTCACAGTAGAAGACACAAAAATAATACCAGAAGTATTGGGGAACCAAGGTTCGAATGAGAGTGAGGAACCTAAAGCAATTAAGATTGGTAAAGAAACAGTACTGGATAAATTAATGGGACTAAAAGCCGACAAATTCATTGGCCCTGATGGCCGAGATCCTAGGGTTTTAGAAGAGGTGGCTGCAGAGACAGTGGATGCATTGGTTTTATCTTCCAGAGTTCCCATGATTCTAGAAAGGTCCCCATGGATTGGAAGGTACCAAATGTAACCCCTCTATTCAAGAAAGAGGGAGAGAGAAAACAGGGAACTACAGGCCCTTCAGCCTGACAATAGTAGGAGGGAAAATGCTCGAATCTATTACTAGGGAGGTGGTAACAGGGCACTTAGAAAATCATAATATCGATAGGCACATGCAACTCGCTTTTATGAAAGGGAAATCGTGTTTTGACAACTCTAAGAGGTTTTGAGGGTGTAGATAGCAGGGTAGATAAGGGAGAACCAGTGGATGTAGAATATTTGGATTTTCAAAAGGCATTCGATAAGGTGCCACACAAAAGTTTGTTGAACAAGATTAGGGCTCATGGGATTGTGGGTAATATATTAACATGGATTGGGGATTGGTTGACGGACAGAAAACAGGAAGTCGGAATAAACAGGTCATTTTCGGATTGGCAGGTTGTAACTAGTGGGATGCCGTGAAGATCAGTGCTTGGGCCTCAGATATGTACAATCTATATTAATGACTTAGATGAGGGGACCGAGTGTAATGTATCCAAGTTTGCTGATGAGACAAAACAAGGTGGGAAAGTAAGCTGTGAGGAGGATGCAAAGAGGATGCAAAGTGATACAGACAGGATAAGTGAGTGGGCTACAAGTTGGCAAATGAAGTATTAAGTGGGGAAATGTGAGGTTATTCACTTTGGTCGGAAGAATAGAAAACAGAATATCTTTTAAACGGTGAGAGAGTACGAAATGTTGGTATTCAGAGGGATTTGTGTGTCCTTGTACACGGATCACAGAAAGTTAACATGCAGGTGCAACAAGCAATTAGGAAAGCAAATGGTGTGTTGGCCTTTATTGCGAGGTGGTTGGAGTACAAGGATAAGGAAGTCTTGCTGTAATTATATAGGGCTTTGGTGAGACCGCATCTGGAGTACTGTGTACAGTTTTGATTTCCTTACCTGCGGAACGATACACTTGCCTTAGAGTGGGTGCAACAAAAGTTCACTAGATTGATTCCTGGGACAAGAGTGTTGTCCTGTGAGGAGAGATTGAGCAGAATGGGCCTATATTCTCTGGAGTTTACAATAATGAGGTGATCTCATTGAAATATATAAAATTTTTAGAGGGCTTGACAGTGTAGATGCTGGGAAGTTGTTTCCCCGAGCTGGAGAGTCCAGAACTAATGGTTATAATCTCAAGATAAGGGACTGGCCATTTAGTACAGAGATGAGGAATAATTTCTTCACTGAGAGGGTTGTGAACCATTGGAATTCTCCACCCCAGAGGGCTGTGGATGCTGAGCCATTGAATAGATTCAAAACTGAGATGGATTGATTTTTGGACACGAAGGAACTCAAGGGATATGGGGAGAGGTCGGGAAAGTGGAGTTGAGGTCGAAGATCAGCGATGACGTTATCAAATGGCGGAGCAGGCTCGAGGGACTGAATGGCCAACTCTTGCTCCTTTCGCTGATGTTGGTCCGCTGGAAAAGCCGAACTTGCCAGCTGTTTTTAAACTTTTAGCCTGAACAGGGACTTGAACCCTGGACCCTCAGATCACTACCTATTTTAAAAGTCTGATGCTCTACCGACTGAGCTATCCAGGCTGGCTATAAGATTGGTTTCCATCATACAGATTCATGGTGGGACTCAGAATTATCCCTGTCAATGTCGAATTCGGGGGAGTATCTCTTTTTTTTCCAATTTTCAGCAACGAGTTGAGGAGAATCCTTGTTTCTGTTGAACATGATGTTGGAAACATGGACAGCGAACTCTTGAGTTTACAAATCTTCTTGTTTGTACAAAATGTCTTGTCATTCGTTAGCAGCAATAAAAAATACACTTTACCCAATGGCTCAAAAGTTAAACTTGTTCCACACGGGAGCTGGAAAAGGCCTCTCGACATTTCAGCCGATCAACAATTGAAAGCTGAATAATTTCACCCGTTACACCGTGACACCAGGCAGCAGATTTGCCTCCCGAATTTTCCCTACACGACACTTCAAACCGATGAATCTCTGCTTCACGGAAAGAAGAATTGTGTGTTTGGTTCTTTAGATTTAAAGATGTCGTGCCGGCCGCTTTACCATTTCAGCTCTCGCCAATCGCCCCCTCTCCCTCCTATAAACAAATAAACTCTCACCTGCTATTGCAAGACGGGAGGTCAGAGGAGCCTCAGTGCCCACATGGGGACATGAAGAAGTCGATGTGTTATGGAACCGGTTGTACCTTGAACTCCAGTCAAAATGTTTCGAAGTTTCAACTACTTTAGATGGCGCTGGAGCTCACAACCCCAGCATTTCTCGAGTGTATAATTATTGTAGAAATAACGCGCGCTGACCGATTGCTCCACTGGAGCCGCGCACGGTCTGTGTCCCCAGTGCTCCCATCAAACAGCTTCATCCTCGGTCTCTCAATTATCACTTCCTGATCTTTCCCACACAGAAGCCTCCAACCAAGAGGCGATTCGTTGAACATCCGCAGTGGCCTTTAAAAGCCGTGGAATCTGAAACAAAACTCCAGACGATAAGAACTTTTAATTATATTATTATTAACTTAAGGACAATTATTTTCATGGTACTTTAAGGAAGATTTGGGTAAAGTGGGAGCTGAAACGAAGAAACTCTCTCTGGGCTGCCGGTGATTGGAGAGATGGGCGTTATTTCATTTGAAAACCGAGGTTCGGAACTTCCTGATGGAGAAGTGTGAGAGAAGATTGTGGTTAGTGGCAGTTGCCGGGGAGATCCAGAGGAGAGGGAGAAAAGTCAAAGTCACAGCTGTGACAGCTCAAGTGCTCTGCTTATCTGTAATATTTAGAAAGTAATGTACAGTACAGGGCAAACCGATTTGGTATCAGTTAGCAAAAATATTAAAAGACACGGGTTTAAAGGCGAATTTGTGAAGAGGGAACGGATTTAACCGCCAGACCAAAATCATTCCACATGAATCTGAAGCATCTTGGGGAAAACGGCAGTGCGAACTGTTCTGTTCGTGTCATGACTTGAAAGACGCTCCAATTACCGACAGTATCTTTGAACGAGTTGTGCAGCAAAACCGCGATAGAAGCCGCTTTGCACTCGTCAAACGTGTTGGTGACGATATTGAAACATAGGAACAGGAGTAGGCCATTCAGCCCCTCGTGTCTGCTCCGCCATTAAATAAGATCATGGCTGATCTGTGATCTAACTCCATATACCTGCCTTTGGCCCATATCCCTTAATACCTTTGGTTGCCAAAAAGCTATCTGTCTCACATTTAAATTTAGCAATTGAGCTAGTATCAATTGCCGTTTGTGGAAGAGAGTTCCAAACTTCTACCACCCTTCGTGTGTAGAAATGTTTTCTAATCTCACTCCTGAAAGGTCTGGCTCTAATATTTAGACTGTGCCCCCTACTCCTAGAATCCCCAACCAGCGGAAATAGTTTCTCTCTATCCACCCTATCTGTTCCCCTTAATATCTTATAAACTTCGATCAGATCACCCCTTAACCTTCGAAACTCCAGAGAATACAACCCCAATTTGTGTAATCTCTCCTCGTAACTTAACCCTTGAAGTCCGGGTATCATTCTAGTAAACCTACGCTGCACTCCCTCCAAGGCCATTATGTCCTTCCGAAGGTGCGGTGCCCAGAACTGCTCACAGTACTCCAGGTGCGGTCTAACCATGTTTTTGTATCGCTGCAGCATAACTTCTGCCCCCTTGTACTCTAGTCCTCTCGATGTAAAGGCCAGCATTTCATTAGCCTTCTTGATTATTTTCTGCACCTGTTCATGACACTTCAACGGTCGATGTACCTGAACCCCTAAGTCCCTTTGGACATCCACTGTTTTTACCTTTTTACCATTTAGAAAGTACCCTGTTCTCTCCTTTTTTGATCCAAAGTGGATGACCTCACATTTGCCTACATTGAATTCCATTTGTCACAGTTTTGCCCATTCACCTAATCTATCAAAATCCCTTTGTAATTTTATATTTTCATCTACACTGCTTACAATGCCAGCAATCTTTATGTCATCGGCAAACTTAGATATGAGACTTTCTATGCCTTCATCCAAGTCGTTAATAAATATTGTGAATAATTGAGGCCCCAAGACAGATCCCTGCGGGACTCCACTAGTCACATCCTGCCAATGTGAGCACCTACCCATTCTCCCTACTCTCTGTCGCCTTTCGCTCAGCCAACTACCTAACCAAGTCCGTACTTTTCTCTCGATTCCATGGGCTTCCATCTTATCTAACAGTCTCTTACGTGGGACTTTATCAAATGCCTTTTGGAAGTCCATATAAATAACATCCGTTGACATGCCCCTTACCACTACTTTAGTCACCTCTTCAAAAAAATCAATTGGGGTTGATTCGGGTCGATTTCAATTATTTGAAATCTCACCACGTGACCCGAAAATTGATGGCAAAATCGAGTTTTTCCTGTAAGTCCTGAATTGAAGGGAAAGGCGCAACAAGCAGGTCGGAGAAATGAAAAGCAGAAACTGTGGATGAAACTTGCACGACTGAAAATCCATGTATGTTGGAAGACTCAGTCCCCAGTGGTGGAGAGGATTGGGATTTCAAGCTGTCTCACAGCTCACACACACACCATTGGCTCATTTAATCACCATCAACAACTGGAATACATCAACACTTAATCTTCTATACACAAGGAAATACACACCTTTCCTACGCAATTTTTCCGCATAATTTAACCATTTTAGCCCTGGTATCATTCTGGTGAATCTGCACTGCACCCCCTCCAAGGCCAATATATCCTCCCTGAGGTGTGGTGCCTAGAACTGAATGCAGTGCTCCAAATGTGGTCTCAGCAGAGTTGATATAACGATTTGTGCACGTATAACCCCAGGTCCCTCTGTTCCTCCAACCCTTTTAGAATTGTGCCCTCTAGTTTATATTGCCTCTCCTCGTTTTTCCCACCGAAATGCATCACCTCGCATTTTTCCGTGTTAAACTTCATCTGCCACGTGTCCGTCCATGCCACCAGCGTGTCCATATCCTCTTCAAGTCTATCCTCCTCACTGTTCTCTACCCTTCCAAGTTTTGTGTCATCTGCAAATTTTGATATTGTACCCTTTACTCCCAAGTCCAAGTCATTAATATCTATCAAGAAAAGT
The DNA here is from genome assembly GCF_035084215.1 of Heptranchias perlo. Lineage (NCBI taxonomy): Eukaryota > Metazoa > Chordata > Chondrichthyes > Hexanchiformes > Hexanchidae > Heptranchias > Heptranchias perlo. Next base: position 52,808 of record NW_027139498.1, read on the forward strand.
AGTGGTCCCAGCACCGACCCCTATGGAACACCATTGCCCACCTCCCTCCTGTTCGAAAAACAACCGTTCATCACAACTCTCTGTTTCTTGTCATTTAGCCAGTGCTGTATCCATGTTGCTATTGCCCCCTGTATTCAATGGGCCGTAATCTTGATAGCACGTCTGCCACGTAGCACTTTATCAAACGCTTTTTGAAAGTCCATATACACCACGTCAACTGCATTGACCTCATCTACCCTCTCTGTTACCTCATCAAACAACTCTATCAAGTTGGTTAAACACGATTGGCCTTTAACAAATCCGTGCTGGAATTCCCTAATCAATCCACACTCGTCCAAGTGACTGTTAATTCTATCCCCGATTATCATTTCCAAATCTTTCCCCATCACCGAGCTTAAACTGACTGGCCTATAGTTGCTGGGTTTATCTTTACACCCTTTTTTTGAACAAGGTTGTAACCTTTGCAATTCTCCAGTCCTCTGGCACCATTCCCATGTCGAAGGATGTCTGGAAGGTTATGGCCAGTATCTCTGCAATTTCCCCCTTTACTTCCCTCAGCATCCTCGGGTATATCCCATCCGGACCAGGTGACTTATCTATTTTAAGTACAGCAAGCCTTTCTAGTACCTCTTCTTTCTCATTTTTAAGCCCATCCAGTATCTTAACTATATATTCCTTTATCGAGAATCTGGCAGCATCTTCTTCCTTGGTAAAGAACAATGCGAAGTACTCATTTAGTACCTCAGGCCATGCCCACTGCCTCCATGAGTAGATCTCCTTTATGGTCCCTAATCGGCCCCACCCCTCCTCTTACTACCCGTTTACTGTTAACATGTCTGTAGAAGACTTTTTGATTCCCTTTTATGTTTTCCGCTATTCTTATGCTCTCTCTTTGCCCCTCTTATTTCCTTTTTCACTTCCCCTCTGAACTTTCTATATTCTCTCTGGTTGGCACTTGTGTTATCAACCTGACACCTGTCATACGACACTTTTCCCCGCTTCATCTTACTCTCTATTTCTCTTATTATCCAGGGAGCTCTGGCTTTAGTTGCCCTACCTTTCTACCTCGTTGGAATGTACCTTCTCTATCCCCGAATCATCTTCTTAAAAGGCGCCAACTGTCCAATTATAGTTTGGCCTGACAATCTTTAATTCCAATTTACCGGGGCCAGATCTGATCTCATCCCACTGAAATTGACCCTCCTCCAATTGAGTACTTTTACTTTAGAGTGGACAGAGTCCATTTCCATAGCTATTCTAATCCTTATGATACTGATCGCTGCTCCCTAAATGCTCCCCCACTGACACTTGCTCCACTTGGCCCGCCTCATTCCCTTGCACCAAGTCCAGCAATGCCTCCTTCCTCAGTGGGCCAGAAACGTACTGGTCGAGAAAGTTATCCTGAACACATTTCAAAAATTCTTCCCCTTCTTTGCGCCTTATATTATTGTTATCCCAGTCTATATTAGGATAGTTGAAATCCCCTGTTATCACTACTCTATGGCTTTTGCAACTCTCTGTAATTTCCCTGCAAATTTGCTCCTCGATATCGGTCCCACCAGCTGGTGGCCTATAGAATACACCAAGTAGTGTAATCGGACCTCTATTGTTCCTTAACTCCAACTCAGAACCCAGTAGAAATCCCCTCGTTCCTGGGAACTTTGTATTAAGCAGAAGTTAGCAGCAAAAAGTGTTCGTGGTGGGACTGAGAAATGCTGAAACAGCCGGCACCCTGTAAAACAGAGCTCCAAGTATCGGTTTAAATAAAGTCCTGAACTGACAGAGCGGCGGGCAGATGAGGATTGAATTAAATCCCAATTCACTGAATCTAAACAAGGTTTAAATAAGTGAATCTGTCAGGAGTGGGATTCCTGAGCTTGTGTGTGAGCTGAAACTGGATCGGTCCCGTTCTGTCAAGACTGAATGGCAGGCGGCTCCCAGACAGGGCTCAGGCCGGGACTGGCAGCTCTCCGCTGGGAACGGCTGGATTGGAGAGCGGGGCTCCTGCGGTGTTGCTGCTGCTGCTTCCGCCTCTTCGAGTCCCTGTGGCGGTCGGTACCGATCTCCCTCCTATGGATCCGGCTCCAGGTGGGCGCTGTGGACCTCGTGGCGCAACGGTAGCGCGTCTGACTCCAGATCAGAAGGATGCGTGTTCGAATCACGTCGGGGTCATTGCATTTTCACAACGTTTCAGTGTCACTCTGTTTTATCGCGGGGCAGTCTTTCAGGGATGGTCTGTTCACTGTGTGTAAAATAATATTTATCACAGAATGAACACACCACAGAAGGAGGCCATTCAACCCATCAATCCCTTACCTGCCTTTTGTAAGACCAATCCCATTGGTCCCATTCCCCGTCCCTTTCCCCGTGGCCCTGCATTTTCCCCTTCAAGTATTTATCAAATTCCTTTTTGAAAGCCACGATTGAATCTGCTTCCACCGCCCTTTCAGGCAGCGCATTCCAAATCATAACTATTCGCTGCGTAAAAAAGATTTTCCTCATGTCGCCTTTGGTTCTTTTGCAATCACCTCAAATCTGTGTCCTCTGGTTCTCGACACTTCCGCCAATGGGAACAGCTTCTCTTTATTAACTTTATCTGAACCCTTCATGACTTTGAACACTTCTATCAAATCTCCTCTGAACCTTCTCTGCTCTGAGGAGAACAACCCCAGCACGGCGTAAATGCGGTCAATTAGCTCCAATTTATTTATTTGGGCATGAAACAAAATGTGAAAGACCGGCAAGGCGTTGTGCGAACGGAGCTCACTGCTTGAAGATAATAAATCCAATCACTGTGTGGGCGCTGGGTTCAAATCTCACCACTGATAGAATTTCTGGCAATGTTCATTTTGACCTGTTCGCAGAAAACCCGATTGTCGTGCGATGGAGCAGAGGATGTGAAAGAAGCTGAAAGTGGAAGTGCAGATATTAGTTTCATCACAGTGACTGGACACGTTTCCACAGGTTCGGGCCTCTCACCTGAATATTCTTTCCAGCAGAGTGGGACAGGTGATCAGAGTGACCGGGCTCCAGCGGCGCAATCGGTCAGTGCGCGGTCCTTATCTGACAGGACAGGGTCGGGAAATACCGAGGTTGTTAATTCGAGTCTCACCGAGATCAAACAATCCTTTTGCTTGTGAACATTTCGACCTGAGTTGAAGGTATAATTAGTTTGTTCCAAAATGCAACTACTTATTTGAAATGCCATGTGGTTCCTCCGGACTGCACTGTTGCAATAGCAGATGAGATGTTCAGTATTCCTTGTTTACAGGAGGGAGGCTGCGGTTTTGGAGACACAAACTATGATTTTGATCCATCGACAAATCGTGGGATTTAACTGGAGCTTTAAACCAGCGCCTTCGACCGCTCAGCCAGGATACTTTCCAACCTGCACTTCAGGAGCTAGTTTTACAGGAATAGAATTACTGCAAGCAAGAATTCTACCCCTCCAGCACCAATGCTCACACGGCAGCAGGATGCATGTGTCCAGTTAGAAACCTGTCTGAAGGAACATTCAGTCTGACAGAGCCGGAAGTCCAGCAGATTGACTTTCGGTCTGAGCAGATGATGAGTCTCCTCCTTGGGAGTGTTTCGCCAATCCAGCTCAGAGTGGATTTAGAATCATAAATCCGGGTGTGACTGGAGCCACTTGTGTCAGATGAAGTGTCGGGGGCAGTTTCACATCCTTGACGGACATTAATGACCCTGTTGCGGTTTTGTTGCAAAATTTCACTTCCCAGCTCCCGATCCGTGAACTAAAACCCAACTCTGGTGGGACTCGAACCCACAACCTTTGAATGTCTCCACCAATCATTAAGTAGAAGTCCAACACGCTATCCATTGCGCCACAGAGTCAGTTATACAATGTGAGGGAGAGCGGGGATCCTGTGCTGTGGTTGAGGCGGTCAGGCTGCTCCTGCTTCTGCCTGTCACATTCCGAGAGCCGGGGCGGCAGTCTGCACCGATCGCCCTCCAATGGATCCGGCTCCAGCCGCTTGTTGTGGGCCTGGTGCAAGAACAGTCGCGTCTGACTCCACATCAGAAGACTGCGTGTTTTGAACCAGGTTGAAATCACAACATTTTCACTGTGGCTCAGGGTCCTGCCGACTGATTTTAGATCGGGACAGTGTTTTAGCGATGGGATGTTCAGTGTTTGTGCAACAATATCAAAAATAATTTTGATACATTAATGAGCTTTTTGTTCTGTTACTTTCTATTTACACCCTCTCCAGTTTTATGTAGAAACAGTTCACAATGTTTAAGGGATGTGGTGTGCAGTGTTTGTGGAATCAGTGTAATTAAATTTGATACTTTCATCTGTTCCTTCTCCAACCCAGACCCTTATCATTAGATTTGTAGTTTCACCCTGTTTAAAATAGGTTACTCAGTGATAGAAATAAATCAGTAACAACCCCGAAACCTCAGCGGGTATATTTGTTCCAATACCTTGTGATGGTCTCGATTTCCATTCAAATTTTCAATCAGCAATTCCCAACGGGTGTTTTGGGTTTGACAAACTAATTTAAGTACTTGACTGGTTCCTGGAAATGATCCAGTGGGGATTTCCTTCCCCGTACAGATATAGAAATAAAAACATTCCATCATTTCACAAATGACAGTTGTGTAAATAAATATATCGCGATCTGTAAGATGGAAAAGCAGCTCTTCATGTTCATAAACAAATTTCCACATTTTATTTTATTAATCCACTTACGTTTCAATGTGGAACATATATTCAGAGCATCCCTCTAAACTTGAAGAATGGTAAAACAATTGCAGATTTTACAAACACATAACACGCTATCGTATAATTAAGATTAATGCCTACTTTGTGAAAGTTGTATTCTAATTGTCTTTATGATGTTATGAAAAATATTTCTCGATGAACGTCCCTAACTTAACGGAGAAACTAAGATGAAAACCAAAAGGATTTTTCAAAAACGATTTGATCGGTTCCCCTTCTCCTTTCTTTAATTGTTACCTTTTGCTAATTGTTCATCTAGATCCGTTTGCTTCATTTTTTCCTCATTCATTTATAGTGAATTTTCTATCTGTTAACGTTCTTAAATATTTGATTTGTTTGCTCTCCCCGTCTTGACTTGTGATTTGTTGATCTCCAGGTTAAAGTGTGAAACAGAAATGTGGTTATATTCAGGCGTGACTCTGAAGTGTGAGACCGAGAGGTGATGCCGGAAGTGTGACCGAGAGAACAACTGCTGGAGGCAGAACTGTCCGTGACCTAAAATTTTGGGTAAAATTTTGGAGTCTATTATTAAGGAGACAGTAGCAGAACATTTGGATAAACATAATTTCATAGGACAAAGTCAGCATGGCTTTACGAAGGGGAAGTCATGTCTGACAAATTTGCTTGAGTTCTTTGAGGACATAATGTACAGGATGGATAAAGGGGAACCAGTGGATGTAGTGTATTTAGACTTTCAGAAGGCATTCGACAAGGTGCCACATAAAAGATTATTGCTCAAGATAAAGAATCACTGGATTGGAGGTAATATTCTGGCATGGGTGGAGGATTGATTATCGAACAGGAAGCAGAGAGTTGGGATAAATGGTTCATTCTCGGACTGGCAACCAATAGCCAGTGGTGTTCCGCAGGGGTCGGTGCTGGGTCCCCAACTCTTTACAATCTATATTAACGATTTGGAGGAGGGGACCAAGTGTAACATATCAAAGTTTGCAGATGATACAAAGATGGGAGGGAAAGTGGAGAGTGAGGAGGACATAAAAAACCTACAAGGGGATATAGACAGGCTGGGCGAGTGGGCGGAGATTTGGCAGATGCAATACAATATTGGAAAATGTGAGGTTATGCACTTTGGCAGGAAAAATCAGAGAGCAAGTTATTATCTTAATGGCGAGAAACTGGAAAGTACTGCAGTACAAAGGGATCTGGGGGTCCTAGTGCAAGAAGATCAAAAAGTTAGTATGCAGGTGCAGCAGGTGATCAAGAAGGCCAACGGAATGTTGGCTTTTATTGCTCGGGGGATAGAATATAAAAACAGGGAGGTATTGCTGCAGTTATATAAGGTATTGGTGAGACCGCACCTGGAATACTGCATACAGTTTTGGTCTCCATACTTAAGAAAAGACACACTTGCTCTCGAGGCAGTACAAAGAAGGTTCACTCGGTTAATCCCGAGAATGAGGGGGCGGACATATGAGGAGAGGTTGAGTAGATTGGGACTCTACTCATTGGAGTTCAGAAGAATGAGAGGCGATCTTATTGAAACATATAAGATTGTGAAGGGGCTTGATCGGGTGGATGTGGTAAGGATGTTCCCAAGGATGGGTGAAACTAGAACTAGGGGGCATAATCTTAGAATAAGGGGCTGCTCTTTCAAAACTGAGATGAGGAGAAACTTCTTCACTCAGAGGGTAGTAGGTCTGTGGAATTTGCTGCCCCAGGAAGCTGTGGAAGCTACATCATTAAATAAATTTAAAACGGAAATCGACAGTTTCCTAGAAGTAAAGGGAATTAGGGGTTACGGGGAGCGGGCAGGAAATTGGACGTGAATTTAGATTTGAGGTTAGGATCAGATCAGCCATGATCTTATTGAATGGCGGAGCAGGCTCGAGGGGCCGATTGGCCGACTCCTGCTCCTATTTCTTATGTTCTTATGTTCTCATACCCCCTGTGGCATTGCTCATGGTAAGTCGGATGACAATGTTTTATATTAACTGGACGGCTATGTATATAACACACAACGGATTTTACTGCTGCTTTAACTCCACAAAGTTTAATCACCATAAATGACCAAAGTCTCAGATCAGTTAGAATTGAAGTAATGTTGGTGAGGGGAGTTTGGACATTGGAAGGAGTTTATATATTTACAGCTCCAGGTAAACCTGCAAACCTCCCTCGCCTGTAGGTGACGTCACCATGAGGTCTCCAGCTTTGTTTGCGCTTCTGGACTTCTGAAGTGTGATTGAACCTTCCCAAAAGTTTCCTATAATTAGTAAGGAAGGAAGGTGTCAGTGTAAATGGGAGATATAAACGTGTATGTTTCACTGGGTACCATGGGAACCAGATACACTGCTCATTCCAGTTATTAGTCCAGCAGGAAACAGAAATCATTCTCTTCAACTGTACTCGCCCGAAGGAAAAGGAAACAAACAAAACTGCTCAGTTCTTTGTTTTCGCTTCTTCTGCTGGTTTACGTTCACTCACCGAGAAAGTGACAGAGAGAGAGACTGAGAGATTGGATTGGCTGTTTCACTTTATAATCTATTACACTTTGTAATTATTATAAGAGACGGTTCCATCCCAACTATCCTGTGCCTGACATTCTCATTGATTCTAAGATGTGCTCTGAATGAGTTTCTACTAATTGCACATTGTGGAGAAAAGCTGAACGCCGAAACCTTCTGTGAAACCAGCTTCACTTCACAACCTTTAATGGAGATTGGTTGCTGGTTGTAGGTAAAGAAGTTTGTAAAATAAGCCATGTAGAGCAGTATCCTCAAAACGTGTTTTGGACACATTCGCAGGTCAAATATCTCACATTTAATATAACAAATATTCAAATACGTCACAAGTGTTAATATTAACGAGGAAGGAGGCATTGCTGGATCTGGTTCTGGGGAATGAGGTGGGCCAAGTGGAGCAAGTGTCAGTGCGGGACTATTTAGGGAACGGTGATCATAGTATCATAAGGTTTAGATTAGTTATGCAAAAGGAGAAGGAGCTATTTTGAATAAAATACTTGATAGGAGGAGGGCCAATTCAAGTGGGTTGGGAAAGTACCTGGCCCGTGTAAATTGGAATCAAAGATTGGCAGGCTAAAATGTAATCGAACAATGGGTGGCCTTTAAAGAGGACATGTTTCGGGTACAGACCAGGTAGATTCCCAAGAGGGGGGAAGGCAGGGCACCTAAAGCCAGAGCTCCCTGGATGATGAAAGAGATCGGGGGTTAAATGAAGCAGATAAAGAGGGTTTATGATAGATATCAGTTTGACAATACAAGTGAGAACCAGGCTGAATATAGGAAGTACCGTGGAAAAGATAAATAAGAGGGGTAAAGAGAGACTATGAACAGAGATTGGCGGTTAACATAAAAGGTAATCCAAAAGTCTTCTATTGGCAAATAAATAGTGAAAGGGTCATAAGAGGAGGGGTGTGGCCGATTAGGGACCAAAAAGGAGATCTACGCATGGAGGTAGAGGGCATGACTGAGGCACTAGAAGAGTAATTTGCATCTGTCTCTACCAAGGAAGAAGATGCTGCCAAAGTCACAGTAAAAAGGGAGGTAGTTGAGACACTGGATGGGGTGAAAATTGATACAGAGGAGGCACTTGAAAGGCTGGCTATGCTTAAAGTTGATAAGTCACCCGGTCCGGATGGGACGCTTTCAAGGTTGCTGAGGGAAGTAAGGGTGAAAATTTCAGAGGTCCTGGTCATAATCTTCCAATCCTCCTTAGATGCGGGGGTGATGCCAGAGACCTGGATGATTACAAATGTTAGATCCTTGTTCAAAAAAGGGTGTAAGGATAAAGCCAGCAACTACAGGCCAGTAAAAGTAAACTCAGTGGTGGGGAAGGTTTTACAAACGATGATCTGGGCCAAAATGAATAGTCACTTAGGCAAGTGTGGATTAATAAAGGAAAGCCAACATGGATTTGTTAAAGGCAAATCGTGTTTAACTAATTTGGGCGAGTTTTTTGATGAGGTAATAGAGAGGGTTGATGAGGACAATGCGGTTGATAAAATGCCGCACAACAACAACAACAGCAACAAATTGCATTTATTTCGGGCCATTAACGTAGTGAAAAGACCCAAGGCGACTCACAGGAGCGATTATCAAACAAAAATTCACACTGAGCCACATAAGGAGGTATTAGGACAGATGAACAAAAGCTTGGTTAAAGAGGTAGGTTTTAAGGAGCGTCTTAAACGAGGAGAGAGCGATAGAGAGGCGGAGAGGCTTCGGGAGGGAATTCCAGAGCTTAGGGCCGAGGCAGCTGAAGGCACGGCCGCCAATGGTGGAGCGATTAAAACCGTGGATGCAAAAGTAGGAAGAATTGGAGGAGTGCTAAGATCTCGGAGGGTTGTAGGGGTGGAGGAGGTTCCAGGGACAGGGAGGGACGAGGCCATGGAGGGATTTGAAAACAAGGATGAGAATTGTAGGGCTGGAGGAGGTTACAGAGATAGGGAGGGGCGAAGAGATGGAGAGATTTGAAAACAAGGATGAGAATTGTAGGGCTGGAGGAGGTTACAGAGATGGGGGGGGGGGGGGGGAGCAAAGAGATGGAGGGATTTGAAAACAAGGATGAGGATTTTAAAATCGAGGCGTTCCGTGACTGGGAGTCAATGTAGGTCAGTGATCACAGGGGAGATGGGAGAACAGGACTTGGTGCGAGTTAGGATACGGGCAGCAGAGTCTTGGATGAGCTCAGGTTTATGGAGGGTGGAAGATGGGAGGCGAGCCAGGAGACCATTGCAATAGTAATAAGCTTGTCAGCAAAATTGAAGCCATTGGAACAAATAGGGGCAGTGGCAGCTTGCATGCGAATTCGCTAACGGATGGGAAACAGAGTGTAGTGGTGAACGGTTGTTTTTTGGACTACAGGGAGGTATACAGTGGTGTTCCCCAGGGGTCGGTACTAGGACCGCTGCTTTTTTTGATATATATTAATGATTGGACTTGGATGTACATGGCACAATTTCAAAATTTGCAGATAACACAAAACTTAGAAGTGCAGTAAACAGTGAGGCGGATAGTAATAGACTCCAAGATGACATAGACAGGCTCGTGGAATGGACGGGCACATAGCAGATGAAATTTAATGCAGAGAAGTGCGAAATGATACATTTTCGAAGGAAGAACGAGGAGATGCAAAATAAACTAAATGGTACAATTCTAAAGGGGGTGCAGGAACAGCGACACCTGGTGGTATATATGCACAAATCTTTGAAGATGGCAGGAGAGACTGAGAAAGCGGTTGAAAAGTTTCCGGAATCCGGGGCTTTATCAATAGAGGCATCGAGCACAAAAGCAAGGAAGTTATGTTAAACCTTTATAAAACACTGGTTCGGCCACAACTGGAGCATTGTGTCCAGTTCTGAGCACCACAGTTTAGGAAGGATGTGAAGGCCTAAGAGAGGGTGCAGAAAAGATGCAGAAAAAAGGGTGCAGAAATGGTTCCAGGGATGAGAGACTTCAGTTCCGCGAATAGACTGGAGAAGCTCGGGTTGTTCTCCTTAGAACAGAGAAGGTTGAGAGGAGATTTGATGGAAGTGTTCAAAATCATGACGGCTTTAGACAAAGTAAATACAGAGAAACTGTTCCCATTGGCGGAAGGATCGAGAACCAGAGGACACAGATTTAAGGTGATTGGCAAAAGGCGACATGAGGAAAAAAAATAAGCAGCGAGAAGTTCTGATCTGGAATGCGCTGCCTGAAAGGGTGGTGGAAGCAGATTCAATCGTGGATTTCAAAAGGAAATTGGATAAATAGTAGAAGGGAAAACATTGCAGGGCTACGGGGAAAGAGCGAGGGAATGAGACTAACTGGATTGCTGTTGTAAAGAGACGGCACAGACTCGATGGGCCGAATGGCCTCCTTCGATACTTCAACGATTCTATGATTTGTCAAGCTCAAATGCTTGCTACTTCAGCACAAAGAACGAGCACTTCCGCGTTGCAGTTCAGCAGACCTTTCCTTATTGGCTCCGGAATTAATACAAATACCGCCCTGTGTTACTTTGTTGTTTAATTCACAAATGAGGTAAATATCAGATAGAATAAAAAGGCACCGCTGGGAATCGAACCGAGGACCTCTTGTTACGAAAAAGGCAATTTGCCCAGCTTTTCAAATTAAGGAAACAAATTAAGCTGCAACGACCCCACCTCCTCTTCCTGATATCTACCTCTCACTGTCTGTTCCATTTCTCTTGTCCATTTCGCTGTGTTTACCGATACTCTGTATCTCTCGCTGTGTTTACCGATACTCTGTATCTCTCGCTGTGTTTACCGATACTCTGTATCTCTCGCTGTGATTACCGATACTCTGTATCTCTCGCTGTGATTACCGATACTCTGTATCTCTCGCTGTGTTTTCCGATACTCTGTATCTCTCGCTGTGATTACCGATACTCTGTATCTCTCCCTGTGTTTACCGATACTCTGTATCTCTCGCTGTGTTTTCCGATACTCTGTATCTCTCTCTGTGTGTTTACCGATACTCTGTATCTCTCGCTGTGTTCACCGATACTCTGTATCTCTCGCTGTGTTTACCGATACTCTGTATCTCTCGCTGTGTTTACCGATACTCTGTATCTCTCGCTGTGTTTTCCGATACTCTGTATCTCTCTCTGTGTGTTTACCGATACTCTGTATCTCTCGCTGTGTTCACCGATACTCTGTATCTCTCGCTGTGTTTACCGATACTCTGTATCTCTCGCTGTGTTTACCGATACTCTGTATCTCTCGCTCTGTTTACCGATACTCTGTATCTCCCACTGTGTTAACCGATACTCTGTATCTCTCGCTGTGTTTACCGATACTCTATCTCCCGCTGTGTTTACCGACACTCTGTATCTCTCGCTATGTTTACCGATACTCTGTATCTCCCGCTGTGTTTACCGATACTCTGTATCTCCCGCTGTGTTTACCGACACTCTGTATCTCTCGCTATGTTTACCGATACTCTGTATCTCTCGCTATGTTTACCGATACTCTGTATCTCTCGCTATGTTTACCGATACTCTGTATCTCTCGCTGTGTTTACCGATACTCTGTATCTCTCGCTGTGTTTACCGATACTCTGTATCTCTCGCTGTGTTTACCGATACTCTGTATCTCTCGCTGTGTTTACCGATACTCTGTATCTCTCGCTGTGTTTACCGATACTCTGTATCTCTCGCTGTGTTTACCGATACTCTGCATCTCTCGCTGTGTTGACCGATACTCTGCATCTCTCGCTGTGTTTACCGATACTCTGTATCTCTCGCTGTGTTTACCGATACTCTGCATCTCTCGCTGTGTTTACCGATACTCTGTATCTCCCGCTGTGTTTACCGATACTCTGCATCTCTCGCTGTGTTTACCGATACTCTGTATCTCTCCCTGTGTTTACCGATACTCTGTACCTCTCGCTGTGTTTTCCGATACTCTGTATCTCTCGCTGTGTTTACCGATACTCTGCAACTCTCCCTGTGTTTACCGATACTCTGTATCTCTCGCTGTGTTTACCGATACTCTGTACCTCTCGCTGTGTTTACCGATACTCTGTATCTCCCGCTGTGTTTACCGATACTCTGTACCTCTCGCTGTGTTTACGGATACTCTGTATCTCTCGCTGTGTTTACCAACACTCTGTATCTCTCGCTGTGTTTACCGATACTCTGTATCTCTCGCTGTGTTTACCGATACTCTGTATCTCTCGCTGTGTTTACGGATACTCTGTATCTCTCGCTGTGTTTACCGATACTCTGTATCTCTCGCTGTGTTTACCGATACTCTGTATCTCTCGCTGTGTTTACCGATACTCTGTATCTCTCGCTGTGTTTACCGATACTCTGTATCTCTCGCTGTGTTTACCGATACTCTGTATCTCTCGCTGTGTTTACCGATACTCTGTATCTCTCGCTGTGTTTACCGATACTCTGTATCTCTCGCTGTGTTTACCGATACTCTGAATCGCTCGCTGTCTTTACCGATACTCTGTATCTCTCGCTGTGTTTACCGATACTCTGTATCGCTCGCTGTGTTGACCGATACTCTGTATCTCTCGCTGTGTTTACCGATACTCTGTATCTCTCGCTGTGTTTACCGATACTCTGTATCTCTCGCTGTGATTACCGATACTCTGTATCTCTCGCTGTGTTGACCGATACTCTGTATCTCTCGCTGTGTTTACCGATACTCTGTATCTCTCGCTGTGTTTACCGATACTCTGTATCTCTCGCTGTGTTTACCGATACTCTGTATCTCCCGCTGTGTTTATGTCTCTGTGTCAATCCGTAGTCTGATTCTGAATGAACAATGAAGTAAATGAGGAGTTTTGGACAATTCTCGCTCTGACACTGAGGAACCAATGAGCGAAACTTTATAATAAGATGTTGTTTATTGTGAAGCAGCAAAGGAAACATTGTATTTTGAATGAATGAAGTTCAGTGATGTACAAAAAGAAACTGTGACCACAACGTGTTTGCAACAAGCCGCCTTTTAAGTTGATGTCCGGCTCGCTAACATTACAGCACGAGGTGTGGGCACCGCACTGATAACCTTCAGGTGTATCCGGGCCTTTCAGACACTTCGTGTGACACAAGAGCTTTCCAATCCCCTGGACACCGACACATCCGTCAAAGCAGCATTCACCGGAAGGACCAATATCGCCGGCCCCCTTTGCCGGACTTCAGCAAATTTAACGCTGAAAATACATAACAGGACGTGTAGTAAGAGTGCGCTGTTGTTTTATAAAGTGTGGGAGTCCATATATGAGTGTGATGTTTATATATGAACTGTGGGTGTGTATATATGAGTGTGATGTTTATATATGAACTGTGGGTGTGTATATATGAGTGTGATGTTTATATATGAACTGTGTGTGTGTATATATGAGTGCGATGTTTATATATGAACTGTGGGTGTGTATATATGAGTGCGATGTTTATATATGAACTGTGGGAGTGTATATATGAGTGTGATGTTTATATATGAACTGTGGGTGTGTATATATGAGTGCGATGTTTATATATGAACTGTGGGTGTGTATATATGAGTGCGATGTTTATATATGAACTGTGGGTGTGTATATATGAGTGCGATGTTTATATATGAACTGTGGGTGTGTATATATGAGTGTGATGTTTATATATGAACTGTGGGTGTGTATATATGAGTGCGATGTTTATATATGAACTGTGGGTGTGTATATATGAGTGCGATGTTTATATATGAACTGTGGGTGTGTATATATGAGTGCGATGTTTATATATGAACTGTGGGTGTGTATATATGAGTGCGATGTTTATATATGAACTGTGGGTGTGTATATATGAGTGCGATGTTTATATATGAACTGTGGGTGTGTATATATGAGTGTGATGTTTATAAATGAACTGTGGGTGTGTATATATGAGTGTGATGTTTATATATGAACTGTGGGTGTGTATATATGAGTGCGATGTTTATATATGAACTGTGGGTGTGTATATATGAGTGTGATGTTTATATATGAACTGTGGGTGTGTACATATGAGTGTGATGTTTAAATATGAACTGTGGGTGTGTTTATGAGTGTGATGTTTATAGATGAACTGTGGGTGTGTATATATGAGTGCGATGTTTTTATATGAATTGCGGAATGAACAGGAGGGGCAATTCCTCCTGGGGTTATATTTTGTTCCAAGACAATGAAATAAAGGGAAACTGCGATAATGGGGCCGAAATAGCTCAGTTGGGAGAGCGTCAGACTGAAGATCTAAATGTCCTTGGTTCAATCCCGAGTTTCGGTAGTTTTTGGTTGTTTAGTTTTTTCTTCCTCGCTTCGATTCTCGCATTTATTTACAGTGAAATTTGATCCCCGCCAGTGAAGGATTGGGGATTGAATAGAGAGACATCAAGGATGGGAAATATTTCTATCGTCTGTATTTGGTTTTTATTTTTCTGTTACCTTCTGCCTTTTTCTCTTGGTTTTGTCTCTCTCGGTGCCGGGTGACTATTTGATTTGATGCACTTTATTCGAAACTGATGCCTTTTCCCCATCTCGGGGCGGTCAGACCCGCTCTGTCTGTCTGTTGCTGCTGATGATCATTAATGGGAACAGGCTGCGAGTTAAACGTTTATCTGCAAACCGGAGAAAGACAAATAAAAAGAAAGACGTGTTTCTCCGGCCCAGGGGCACAGTATTCAATAAACTGTCCCCGGAATTTGTCTGTGGACCTTTTTGTAAAGCTTGGATTTAAAAGTTAAAAAACCCGAAATAAATAAAGTAAATTACAAGAATCGAATCCGTGATCATGATATTACGGTAAACTCGATGCAAATGAACTAACCGGCTGTCCGAACGGCACATTCGGCTGTTTAATTAATTTTTGTTCCTGTGCGCTGGTTGTTAGCGGTTTCTGTCCATGGGCCCCTAAATCTCTCTGCTCCTCCACAGTTCCTAGTTTCTCACCATTTAGAAAATACACTGATTGATCTTAGATTTAAAGTGGATGACCTCGCTCTCCCCACATTGAACTCTATTTGCCGCAGTTTTACCTGCTCACTTAATTTATCAATTCCCACTTTTCAACTTCCTGCTTCTATCTACATTATTTATTGCGCCACCAGAAGGCTGAGTGTTCAAATCACGGGGTAACTGTTGCTTTTCGAGCTGATCGGATTCTGGATCGTTCCGGAATGAATGTTTCATCTGCTTTTTCTCAATAAACAGAACCTTGCACTCAAATCTGCTTCTCTGGTTCCCAATTTTCAGGAAGGCGTCTCATTCTGCCCTCGACTTTTGATCTTGAACTGTGGTTGAAGATTTTGCAAAGAGGGAAAAGAAGTCCCCAAATCGCTCCGCGTGACTCTCAAACGCTTTGGGAAGAAGTTCAGTTCAAACAATCAGGACTTTAAAGGCCCTCAATGACCTGCACTTTCATTGAATGAGTTTTGTTCCCCATTGTATTCGACCGTGAAATCGCTCTCCGCTTTCATCTCACTGGTGAAGAGTGTGACGGCCTTGTATCTGTCAGCGTGTAAGTGACGAGTTTGGGGTGAGCACGGGCCGCTTTCAATTTTGAAATCTCACCGAGCACCAGAAAAAAGAAACTTAGAATCAAACTGTCCCTGTCAGTGATGAATTGAAGTGAATATCGCTCCAAGCAGATCTGGACAATGCGCAGCGCAGCCGCACAGGAGTTCCAAATCCACCCTCTCCCCACTCGGCAATCACATTAACTGAACTTCACTCTGGCCCAGTGTCACCGCGCTGAAATCAAGTCTTTCTCGGCCACATACTTTCTTAACATCATAGTTCCTGGTTTAAGAGTGAAAACTGCCGTCCGCTTCACTGTAAGTGCAAGAGACAACTTTGTAGACACCGTGTAGTGTCACAGACCTGCTCGTTGGACCTGCTCATTTCATCTCATCTCATTTTCTGCAATACTGGGATAGAGAATGGTGAATCACAGCTCGAGAAATCAATCCTCTCTCCGACTGGGGGAGCGAGTCTTCCAACATACAGGCATTTAGGGGCAAGGGGAGTTTGATGTTCAGAAAGAAGACGGCACCGATTTTCACTCGTGCAAACTGCACACCCTTTATTTTGGAAAAGTAAACTGATGGTAAGACAGTTGTGACATTGCTCGCTGCAAGCTGAAACGTTAGCTCGGTGAATTAGTAACTCAAGAAGGCCGCTGTTGTATCACTGTGGTGTAATTGGTTAGCGCGTTTGGTTATTAACTGTAACGGTTGGTGGTTCGAACCCACCCGGGGACAATAGGGAGCTTTTACCTTAAAATTCGTTGTTTCGCGTTTCCAGGTTTCGAATGTGCGTTCTGTTCACAGAAAAATGTACCGGAAACATTGCCAGCTGAACGCGGCTGATATTACACCTGCCGCTGGATAACAGGTATCTGAACAATATCCAAAAAACCGAGAATGGCTTGAAGGTGATCGAAATACTTCTTGACAGACAAGGTTCAAAAGGAGGGCTCACGATTAAAGTGAAATATTATTCACCTTCCGACAGGTTTCAGTTTATTTGTGAGAGATCGTTAAAGGATCCTGCAGCGCTGCCTCAGTTAACAAAAGCAGTTCTCAGCCGCATTTTTGACGCAGCATCAAACCCATCAGTTTTTCGCTGTTCCCCAGCTCCCCGAGTGAGTGAGGCCGTGACAGCAGCAATATTGTCCGGCCCCGCTTTCTCCAATCTCCCGCTGCCGGTGGAAAGCAGCGAATGCAGCCTCAGACAGCGCATTACTGTCCATCCCTGGGAAACAATTTCCAACTGAAACAGATTGGAGTTGTGCTGAGCTTTGAGTCTGTCGCGTGTCCGTGACGAGGTTCAGGTTGATATCATCCATTCATTTTTTTATATCTCAGAAGCGCACCAGGAGAAAACAGGAACTGAGAATCAAATTGTCCCTGTAGGTGATGAATTCAAGGGAATATCGCTCCAAGCAGATCTGTGAAAGTCACAGTGCAACCGCACAGAAGTTCCAAATTCTCCCTCTCGCCACTCGGCAAACATTAACTGACCTTTGCTCTGGCCTGGTGTCACCTCGCTCAAACCGTCTCTTTCGCGTATGATTTTTTTACGAGTGCAAAGCGTCCCCCGCTTCAGTGAAGCTGCAATCGACATTTTCTTCTAGATGCCATGTCATGGGCCAGATAAAGGATGTGAACAGTTACTGCTGAGAACAAATTAAAAAGTAGCAGAAGTTCATCAAAGTTGCACCATTGAAAGTCCTGGGTGGAGGTTTAGAGGCTGCGATTGTGGGAAGAGTTTTGTTGCGATTCTAACAGACCTTCGAGTGAATTTCCGGGATGTCCAGAGCAGCGAAATAACTCAGTCAGACTGAAGATCTAAAGGGTTCAGTCCCGGGTTTCAGGAGCGTTTTCTCTCCCTCTCTGTTATCTTGATACCTCCTCCGTGCCCTTTCCATTCTCTGATACGCTCGGAGTGCCCCTTACCCACTGACACACCCTGACTCTCCCTGATAACATCTGGCAGTCCCTTGCCCTCTCTGATAACATCTGGCAGTCCCTTGCCCTCTCTGATAACATCTGGCAGTCCCTTGCCCTCTCTGATAACATCTGGCAGTCCCTTGCCCTCCCTGATAACATCTGGCAGTCCCTTGCCCTCTCTGATAACATCTGGCAGTCCCTTGCCCTCCCTGATAACATCTGGCAGTCCATTGCCATCTCTGATAACTTCTGAGAGTGCCGTAAACTCTTTGATACCTCATAGCCTCACACCCCTTGATAACCCCTGAGAAGCCCTTTGATTCCCTGACAGCCTCTGGGATCCCGTTGCCCCACCGGATCCACACTAATAAACCCTTAGACTCCCTGGTTCATTCTCAGGAGCCATTAACCTCTCTGCTACCCAAGTGCGATTTAATTCCACATGTGGATCTACCAGTCTGTGTTAAGGATCAGATCCACGGTTTGTTCGCTCTCATTACTCCGAAGCACTCTGTTCACCGAGAGGGAAATCGCATCGACGTTTATGTGATTTTCAAAGAAAAATAAAACATTGCATGTCCAGAAAACAGAAATAGCTCAGATGGGGTAGCGTTAGAATTAAAATCCACAGATCCTTTGTTCAATCTCCGCTTAAGGCGGCCTTTTTTCCTCTTTCTCTGTTGGCGGAATGCATAATGAGGGGGTTAATCTTGAAATTCGTGCTCGATTAATGAGGCAAGAAATCAGGAATCACTTTCGCAAACAAAATACGGCCGAAAGCTGGAACTCTCTCGGCCAAAAGGATGTGGATTGAGGCTCAATTCAAATTTTCAATCTGATATTCATCGATCTTTTTTCTGTTCGGGTCCCAGGGGATATGAGTCCAAGGCAGGGAAACAGAGTTGAATTACTGATCACTTCATGATCTAATTGAATGGGACAGGAGGTTCGAGGGGCTGAATGGTCTTCTCCTGTCCCGATGTTCCTCTCCTGCTCAGTGCGGGGCTGGACGACTGGTAAGAGGCATCAGACTGACTCCAGAATGAAAAGCGGGTGTTCAGATTCAGCCACCTTGGGATTGTCAGACAAACTGAACCCCGACAGCAACCTCACCACCCGCCTCTCTGCAATAATCGGATGGGAAGGAGCCCTGCCGCTGGCCCGGCTAGCTCAGTCGGTAAAGCACGAAATTCCTAATCTCAGGGGCGTGGGTTTAAACCACACATTGGGCGTTTTGTGTTCTATTTTTCACAGTGGGTGATGAAAGCTTCAAAGTGCAACCTCTTATCTCCAGTTCAAGAAATCCAGTTATATAAACAGACACAACACTGAGCTGTGTGAAAGGAAACCGTGAGCGTTGCCAAATATCCAGTCCCTCCCGATTCTATCTTCTCATTCCCTCCACATGGGACACGGCAGATACCGTTTCAATAGGATTCATTTTTGCTGTTATTAAAAATGTTAATGGTTAGGAAGTGTAATATTTAGAAGACGCCAACTCTGGATCCATTCGCCTCTCTGATACCTCCTGAGCCCACCTTACCCTCTTTGATTCTCCCGGAGCTCCTTATCTTCTCTGATACCCTCAGAGAGTCCATTATCCTCTTTGAACCTTGTCAGCGCCCTTTACACTCTCTGATACCCGCTGAGTGCCCCTCACCCACTGATACGCTCTGAGCGTCCTTACACTCTCTGATACCCTCTGGCAGTCCTTCCCCTGTGCGAGATCTCAATATACTTTCTGATACCCTATGACTGCCCCTTCCCCTCTCTGAGCCCCGTTACACTCTCTGATACCCTCTGACTGTCCCTTCCCCTCTCTGAGCCCCCTTACACTCTCTGATACCCTCTGACTGCCCCTTCCCCTCTCTGAGCCCCGTTACACTCTCTGATACCCTCTGACTGCCCCTTCCCCTCTCTGAGCCCCGTTACACTCTCTGATACCCTCTGACTGCCCCTTCCCCTCTCTGAGCCCCGTTACACTCTCTGATACCCTCTGACTGCCCCTTCCCCTCTCTGAGCACCGGTACACTCTCTGATACCCTCTGACTGCCCCTTCCCCTCTCTGAGCCCCGTTACACTCTCTGATACCCTCTGACTGCCCCTTTCCCTCTCTGAGCCCCCTTACACTCTCTGATACCCTCTGACTGCCCCTTCCCTTCTCTGAGCCCCGTTACACTCTCTGATACCCTCTGACTGCCCCTTCCCCTCTCTGAGCCCCGTTACACTCTCTGATACCCTCTGACTGCCCCTTCCCCTCTCTGAGCCCCGTTACACTCTCTGATGCCCTCTGACTGCCCCTTCCCCTCTCTGAGATGCCCTTGCCCCAATGCATCGCCACTTAGAAGCCATGAGACGCCCTGATGCCTTCTCAGAACCCATTACCGTCCCTGATATCAAAGTGCGGTGTAACTTCACAGGTGGATCTACCGGTCTGTGTTAAGGATGAGATCCAGAGTTTGTTCGGTCGCTGTTGCTTCCGCCTCTCCCACTCCGAGAGCTCTATCGGCGGTCGGTACCGATCTCCCTCCTATAAACTGGGTGTGGATCTATGAGTGCGCTGCTGATTTATAAACTTTGTGAGTTTATGTATGACAACGATTTTTATATATCAACTGTGGGTTTGTATATATGTGTGCGATATTTATAGATGACCTGTGGGAGTGTATCGATGAGTGTGATGTTTATATATGAACCGTGGGTGTATCTCCATGAGTGCGATGTTTTTATATGAACTGAGGAATGAACAGGAGGGGCAATTCCACCTGGGGTTATATTTTCTTCCAAGACAATGAAATAAAGGAACATTTTGATGTGGGGCTGAAATAGCTCAGTTGGGAGAGCGTTAGACTGAAGATCTAAAGGTCCTTGGTTCAATCCCGAGTTTCGGCAGTTTTTGGTTGTTTCGTTTCTTCTTCCTCGCTTCGATTCTCGCATTTATTTACAGTGAAATTTGATCCCCGCCACTGAAGGATTGGGGATTGAATAGAGAGACATCAAGGATGGGAAATATTTATATCGTCTGTATTTGGTTTTTATTTCTCTGTTACCTTCTGCCTTTTTCTCTTGGTTTTGTCTCTCTCGGTGCCGGGTGACTATTTGATTTGATGCACTTTATTCGAAAGTGATGCCTTTTCCCTATCTCGGGGCGGTCAGACCCGCTCTGTCTGTCTGTTGCTGCTGATGATCATTAATGGGAACAGGCCGCGAGTTAAACATTTACCTGCAAACCGGAGAAAGTCAAATAAAAAGAAAGACGTGTTTCTCCGGCCCAGGGGCAAAGTTACAATGGATGTTATTCAATAAACTGTCCCCGTCAATTTGTCTGTGGATTTTTTTGTAAAGCTTGGATTTAAAAGTTTAAAAACCAGAAATAAGTAAAGTAAATTACAAGAATCGAATCCGTGATCATGATATTACGGTAAACTCGATGCAAATGAACTAACCGGCTGTCCGAACGGCACATTCGGCTGTTTAATTAATTTTTGTTCCTGTGCGCCGGTTGGTAGCGGTTTCTGCACATGGACCAAAACTCTCTCTGTTCCTCCACAGTTCCTAGTTTCTCACCATTTAGAAAATACTCTGATTTATCTTAGATTTAAAGTGGATGACCTCGCTCTCCCCCACATTGAACTCTATTTGCCGCAGTTTTACCCACTCACTGAATCTATAACTTCCCACTTTTCAACTTCCTGCTTCTATCTACATTATTTATTGCGCCACCAGAAGGCTGAGTGTTCAAATCACGGGGTAACAGTTGCTTTTCGAGCTGATCGGATTCTGGATCGTTCCGGAATGAATGTTTTATCTGCTTTTTCTCAATAAACAGAACCTTGCACTCAAATCTGCTTCTCTGGTTCCCAATTTTCAGGAAGGCGTCTCATTCTGCCCTCGACTTTTGATCTTGAACTGTGGTTGAAGATTTTGCAAAGAGGGAAAAGAAGTCCCCAAATCGCCCCACGTGACTCTCAAACGCTTTGGGAAGAAGTTCAGTTCAAACAATCAGGACTTTAAAGGCACCTCAATGACCTGCACTTTCATTGAATGAGTTTTGTTCGCCATTGTATTCGACCGTGAAATCGCTCTCCGCTTTCATCTCACTGGTGAAGAGTGTGACGGCCTTGTATCTGTCAGCGTGTAAGTGACGAGTTTGGGGTGAGCACGGGTCGCCTTTATTTTTGAAATCTCACCAAGCACCGGGGAAAAGAAACTTAGAATCAAACTGTCCCTGTCAGTGATGAATTGAAGTGAATATCGCTCCAAGCAGATCTGGACAATGTGCAGCGCAGCCGCACAGGAGTTCCAAATCCACCCTCTCCCCACTCGGCAATCACATTAACTGAACTTTACTCTGGCCCAGTGTCACCGCGCTGAAATCGAGTATTTCTCGGCCACATACTTTCTTAACATCACAGTTACTGGTTTAATAGTGAAAACTGCCGTCCGCTTTACTGTAAGTGCAAGAGACAACTTTGTAGACACCGTGTAGTGTCACAGACCTGCTCGTTGGACCTGCTCATTTCATCTCATCTCATTTTCTGCAATACTGGAATAGAGAATGGTGAATCACAGCTCGAAAAATCAATCCTCTCTCCGACTGGGGGAGCGAGTCTTCCAACATACAGGTATTTAGGGGCAAGGGGAGTTTGATGTTCAGAAAGAAGACGGCACCGATTTTCACTCGTGCAAACTGCACACCCTTTATTTTGGAAAAGTAAACTGATGGTCAGACAGCTGTTACATTGGGCGCTGCAAGCTGAAACGGGAGCTCGGTGAGTTAATGGCTCAAGATGGCCACTGTGGTGCAATTGGTTTGCGCGTTTGGTTATTAACTGTAACGGTTGGTGGTTCGAGCCCACCCGGGGACAATAGGGAGCTTTTACCTTAAAATTCGTTGTTTCGCATTTCCAGGTTTCGAATGTGTGTTCTGTTTCCAGAAAAATGTACCGTAAACATTGCCAGCTGAGCGCGGCTGATATTCCACCTGCCGCTGGATAACAGGTATCTGAACAATATCCAAAAAACCGAGAATGGCTTGATGGTGATCGAAATACTTCTTGACAGACAAGGTTCAAAATGAGGGCTCACGATTAAAGTGAAATATTATTCACCTTCCGACAGGTTTCAGTTTATTTGTGAGAGATCGTTAAAGGATCCTGCAGCGCTGCCTCAGTTAACAAAAGCAGTTCTCAGCCGCATTTTTGACGCAGCATCAAACCCATCAGTTTTTCGCTGTTCCCCCAGCTCCCCGAGTGAGTGAGGCCGTGACAGCAGCGACATTGTCCGGCCCCGCTCTCTCCAATCACCCGCTGCCGGTGGAAAGCAGCGAATGCAGCCTCAGACAGCGCATTACTGTCCATCCCTGGGAAACAATTTCCAACTGAAACAGATTGGAGTTGTGCTGAGCTTTGAGTCTGCAGCGTGTCCGTGACGAGGTTCAGGTTGATATCATCCATTCATTTTTTTATATCTCAGAAGCGCACCAGGAGAAAACAGGAACTGAGAATCAAATTGTCCCTGCAGGTGATGAATTCAAGGGAATATCGCTCCAAGCAGATCTGTGAAAGTCACAGTGCAACCGCACAGAAGTTCCAAATTCTCCCTCTCGCCACTCGGCAAACATTAACTGACCTTTGCTCTGGCCTGGTGTCGCCTCGCTCAAACCGTCTCTTTCGCGTATGATTTTTTTACGAGTGCAAAGCGTCCCCCGCTTCAGTGAAGCTGCAATCGACATTTTCTTCTAGATGCCATGTCATGGGCCAGATAAAGGATGTGAACAGTTACTGCTGAGAACAAATTAAAAAGTAGCAGAAGTTCATCAAAGTTGCACCATTGAAAGTCCTGGGTGGAGGTTTAGAGGCTGCGATTGTGGGAAGAGTTTTGTTGCGATTCTAACAGACCTTCGAGTGAATTTCCGGGATGTCCAGAGCACCGAAATAACTCAGTCAGACTGAAGATCTGAAGGGTTCAGTCCCGGGTTTCAGGAGCGTTTTCTCTCCCACTCTGTTATCTTGATACCTCCTCCGTGCCCTTTCCATTCTCTGATACGCTCGGAGTGCCCCTTACCCATTGACACACCCTGACTCTCCCTGATAACATCTGGCAGTCCCTTGCCCTCTCTGATAACATCTGGCAGTCCCTTGCCCTCTCTGATAACATCTGGCAGTCCCTTGCCCTCTCTGATAACATCTGGCAGTCCCTTGCCCTCCCTGATAACATCTGGCAGTCCCTTGCCCTCTCTGATAACTTATGAGAGTGCCGTAAACTCTTTGATACCTCATAGCCTCACACCCCTTGATAACTCCTGAGAAGCCCTTTGATTCCCTGACAGCCTCTGGGATCCCGTTGCCCCACCGGATCCACACTAATAAACCCTTAGACTCCCTGGTTCATTCTCAGGAGCCAATAACCTCTCTGCTACCCAAGTGCGATTTAATTCCACATGTGGATCTACCAGTCTGTGTTAAGGATCAGATCCACGGTTTGTTCGCTCTCATTACTCCGAAGCACTCTGTTCACCGAGAGGGAAATCGCATCTACATTTATGTGATTTTCAAAGAAAAATAAAACATTGCATGTACAGAATACAGAAATAGCTCAGATGGGGTAGCGTTAGAATTAAAATCCACAGATCCTTTGTTCAATCTCCGCTTAAGGCGGCCTTTTTTCCTCTTTCTCTGTTGGCGGAATGCATAATGAGGGGGCTTAATCTTGAAATTAGTGCTCGCTTAATGAGGCGAGAAATCAGGAATCACTTTCCCAAACAAAATACGGCCGAAAGCTGGAACTCTCTCGGCCAAAAGGATGTGGATTGAGGCTCAATTCAAATTTACAAGACTGATATTGACAGATCTTTTTTCGGTTCGGGTCCCAAGGGATATGTTTCCAATGCGGGGAAACAGAGTTGAGTTACAGACCACCTCATGATCTAATTGAATGGCACAGCAGGAAGAGGGGCTGAGTGGCCTTCTCCTGTCTCGATGTTCCTCTCCTGCTCAGCGCGGTGCTGGAGGACGGGTAAAAGGCATCAGTCTGACTCCAGAATGAAAAGCGAGTGTGCAGAAGGAGCGACGCTGGGATTGTCAGACAAACTGAACCCCTGCAACAAAATCAACAGCTGCCTCTCTACAATAATAGGATGGGAAAAGACATTGAAGGCCGCCTGACTAGCTCAGTCGGTAGAGCATGAGACTCTTAATCTCAGGGTCGTTGGTTCGAGCCCCACGCTGGGCGTTTCGTGTTTTATTTCTCAAACTGGGTGATAAAAGGTCCAAAGTGCGACCTCTTATCTCCAGTTCATGAAATCCAGTTATATGAACAGACACAACACTGAGCTGTGTGAAAGGAAACCGTGAGCGTTGCCAAATATCCAGCCCCTCCCGATTCTATCTTCTCATTCCCTCCACATGGGACACGGACAGATTATCGGTTCAACCGGCTTCATTTTTTGCTGTTATTAAGTGTGTTGATGCCTTCAAAATGTAAGATTTAGAAGATGACAACTCTGGATCCATTCGCCTCTCTGATACCTCCGGAGACCCCCTTACCTGATTTGATTCTCCCGAGCTCCTCATCTTCTCCGATATGGTCCGAGAGTCCATTATCCTTTTTGAACCTTGTCAGCGCCCTTTACACTCTCTGATACCCGCAAAATGCTCCTTACCCACTGTTACGCCCTGAGTCCTCTTACGCTCTCTGATACCCTCTGACACTCCCTTCCCCTCTCTGAGATCCACTTACGCTCTCTGATACTCTCTGACACTCCCTTCCCCTCTCTGAGATCCACTTACGCTCTATGATACCCTCTGACAGTCCTTTCCTCTCTCTGAGATCCCCTTACACTCTCTGATACCCTCCGACAGTCCTTTCCCCTCTCTGAGATCCCCTTACACTCTCTGATATCCTCTGACAATCCCTTCTCTTCTCTGAGATCCACTTACACTCTTTGATACCCTCTGACACTCCCTTCCCTTCTCTGAGATCCTGTTACACTGTCTGATACCTTCTGACACTCCCTTCCCCTCTCTGAGCCCTCTTACGCTCTCTGATATCCTCTGACAATCCCTTCCCTTCTCTGAGATACCCTTACACTCTGTGATACTCTCTGACAGTTCCATCCCCTCTCTGTGATCCCGTTACACTGTCTGATACCCTCTGACACTCCCTTCCCATCTCTGAGCCCTCTTACGCTCTCTGATACCCTCTGAAATTCCCTTCGCCTCTCTAAGATCCCCTTACACTCTCTGATACCCTCTGACACTCCCTTCCCTTCTCTGAGATCCCCTTACACTGTCTGATACCCTCTGACAATCCCTTCCCCTCTCTGCGATCCCCTTACACTCTGTGATACTCGCTGACAGTTCCATCCCCTCTCTGTGATCCCGTTACACTGTCTGATACCCTCTGACACTCCCTTCCCATCTCTGAGCCCTCTTACGCTCTCTGATACCCTCTGAAATTCCCTTCGCCTCTCTAAGATCCCCTTACACTCTCTGATACCCTCTGACACTCCCTTCCCTTCTCTGAGATCCCCTTACACTGTCTGATACCCTCTGACAATCCCTTCCCCTCTCTGCGATCCCCTTACACTCTTTGATACCCTCTGACACTCCCTTCCCTTCTCTGAAATCCTGTTACACTGTCTGATACCCTCTGACACTCCCTTCCCTTCTCTGAGATCCTGTTACACTGTCTGATACCCTCTGACAATCCCTTCCCCTCTCTGAGATCCCCTTACACTCTGTGATACTCTCTGACAGTTCCATCCCCTCTCTGTGATCCCGTTACACTGTCTGATACCCTCTGACACTCCCTTCCCCTCTCTAAGATCCCCTTACACTCTCTGATACCCTCTGACACTCCCTTCCCCTCTCTGTGATCCCGTTACACTGTCTGATACCCTCTGACACTCCCTCCCCTCTCTGAGCCCTCCTACGCTCTCTGATACCCTCTGACACTCCCTTCGCCTCTCTAAGATCCCCTTACACTCTCTGATACGCTCTAATAGTCTCTTCCCCTCTCTGGGATCCCCTTGCCCCACCGGATCGCCACGAAGAAGCCATTAGACTCCCTGAACCCTTCTCAGAGCCCATTACCCTTCCTCATACCCAAGTACAATGTAATTTCACAGGATGATCTATCGGCTTGTGTTCAGAATGAGATCCACAGTTTGTACGGCCCATGCTGCTTCCGCCTCTCCCACTCCGAGAGCCCAAGCGGCGGTCGGAACCAATCTCCCTCCTATAAACTCGGAGTGTAAGTATGAGTGCGCTGTTGTTTCATAAACTGTGGGTGTGTATATATGAGTGCGATGTTTATATATGAACTGTGGGTGTGTATATATGAGTGTGATGTTTATATATGAACTGTGGGTGTGTATATATGAGTGTGATGTTTATATATGAACTGTGGGTGTGTATATATGAGTGTGATGTTTATATATGAACTGTGGGTGTGTATATATGAGTGTGATGTTTATATATGAACTGTGGGTGTGTATATTTGAGTGCGATGTTTATATATGAACTGTGGGTGTGTATATATGAGTGCGATGTTTATATA
The DNA here is from genome assembly GCF_035084215.1 of Heptranchias perlo. NCBI lineage: Eukaryota > Metazoa > Chordata > Chondrichthyes > Hexanchiformes > Hexanchidae > Heptranchias > Heptranchias perlo. The sequence continues at coordinate 80,008 of NW_027139498.1, forward strand.
TGAACTGTGGGTGTGTATATATGAGTGTGATGTTTATATATGAACTGTGGGTGTGTATATATGAGTGCGATATTTATATATGAACTGTGGGTGTGTATATATGAGTGCGATGTTTATATATGAACTGTGGGTGTGTATATATGAGTGTGATGTTTATATATGAAATGTGGGTGTGTATATATGAGTGCGATGTTTATATATGAACTGTGGGATTGTATATATGAGTGCGATGTTTATATATGAACTGTGGGTGTGTATATATGAGTGCGATGTTTATATATGAACTGTGGGTGTGTATATATGAGTGTGATGTTTATATATGAACTGTGGGATTGTATATATGAGTGCGATGTTTATATATGAACTGTGGGTGTGTATATATGAGTGCGATGTTTATATATGAACTGTGGGAGTGTATATATGAGTGCGATGTTTATATATGAACTCTGGGTGTGTATATATGAGTGCGATGTTTATCTATGAAGTGCGGTAATGAACAGGAGGAGCAGGGCTTCGGACAGGTTCTATTTTCTTGGAAGACAATGGCGCAAAGTTGCATTTGCTCTGGGGTCCAAATACTCAGTTGGAATTGCATTGGACTGAAGATCTAAAGGTCCTTGGTTTAATCCCGGGTTCGGCAGTTTTTGGTTATTTAGTTTCTTTTTCTTTGGGTCCATTCTCGCATTTATTGACAGAGAAATTTGATCCCCGCCACTGAAGGATTGGGGGTGGATTAGAGAGACATCAAGGATGGGAGATATTTATATCGTCTGTATTTGGTTTTTATTTCTCTGTTACCTTCTGCCTCTTTCTCTTGGTTTTGTTTCTCTCGGTGCCGGGTGAACATTTGATTTGATGCATTTGTCCTGAATTGATGCCTTCTCCACATCTCGGGGCGGTCAGACCCGCTCTGTCTGTCTGTTGCTGCTGATGATCATTGATGGGAACAGGCCGCGAGTTAAACATTTCTCTGCAAACCGGAGAAAGACAAATCAAAAGAAAGACGTGTTTCTCCGGCCCAGGGGTAAAGTTACAATGGATGTTATTCAAAAAACTGTCCCCATGAATTTGTCTGTGAATCTGTTTGTGAAGCTTGGGTTTTAAAAGTTCCGAAAACCCAAAATAAAGGCCCTTAACAGCCCATACAGGAATCAAACCCACGATTACAACATTATGGTGTGTTTTAAGCAAGTCAGCTGACCAGCCGTTACGAACATCCCAATCATCGTTTTTTTTTACCGATACTAGTTTGAAGTGATTTCTTTACACGGACCCCTAAATCTCTCTGGCCCTCCACAGTTCCCAGCTTCTCACCATTTAGAAAGTACCCTGATCTATCCTTTTTTGATCCAAAGTGGATGACCTCCAGAAAAAGTGACTAAAGTAGTGGACAGGGGAATGTCAATGGATGTTATTTATATGGACTTCCAGAAGGCATTTGATAAGGTCCCACATAAGAGAATGTTAGCTAAGATAGAAGCCCATGGAATCGAGGGAAAAGTACGGACTTGGTTAGGTAGTAGGCTGAGCGAAAGGCGACAGAGAGTAGGGAGAATGGGTAGGTACTCACATTGGCAGGATGTGACTAGTGGTGACCCGCGGGGATTTGTCTTGGGGCCTCAATTATTCACAATATTTTTTAACGACTCAGATGAAGGCATAGAAAGTCTCATATCTAAGTTTGCCGATGACACAAAGATTGCTGGCATTGTAAGCAGTGTAGATGAAAACATAAAATTACAAAGTGATATTGATAGATTAGGTGAATGGGCAAAACTGTGGCAACTCATGGACCAGCATATTCCTCACTCTACCATTACCAACAAGCCAGGGGATCAACCCTGGTTCAATGAGGAGTGTAGAAGAGCATGCCAGGAGCAGCATCAGGCGTACCTAAAAATGAGGTGCCAACCTGGTGAAGCTACAACTCAGGAATACATGCGTGCTAAACAGCGGAAACAACATGCTATAGACAGAGTTAAGCGATTCCACAACCAACGGATCAGATCAAAGCTCTGCAGTCCTGCCACATCCAGTCGTGAATGGTGGTGGACAATTAAACAACTAACGGGAGGAGGAAGCTCTGCAAAAATCCCCATCCTCAATGATGGCGGAGTCCAGCACGCGAGTGCAAAAGACAAGGCTGAAGCGTTTGCAACCATCTTCAGCCAGAAGTGCCGAGTGGATGATCCATCTCGGCCTCCTCCCGATGTCCCCACCATCACAGAAGCCAGTCTTCAGCCAATTCGATTCAGTCCACGTGACATCAAGAAACGGCTGAGTGCACTGGATACAGCAAAGGCTATCCCAGCTGTCGTGCTGAAGACTTGTGCTCCAGAACTAGCTGCGCCTCTCGCCAAGCTGTTCCAGTACAGCGACAACACTGGCATCGACCCGACAATGTGGAAAATTGCCCAGGTGTGTCCAGTCCACAAAAAGCAGGACAAATCCAATCCGGCCAATTACCGCCCCATCAGTCTGCTCTCAATCATCAGCAAAGTGATGGAAGGTGCCGTCGACAGTGATATCAAGCGGCACTTACTCACCAGTAACCTGCTCACCGATGCTCAGTTTGGGTTCACTTTGGAGCCAGGACCACTCGGCTCCAGACATCATTACAGCCTTGGTCCAAACATGGACAAAAGAGCTGAATTCCAGAGGTGAGGTGAGAGTGACTGCCCTTGACATCAAGGCAGCATTTGACCGAGTGTGGCACCAAGGATCCCGAGTAAAATTGAAGTCAATGGGAATCAGGGGGAAAACTCTTCAGTGGCTGGAGTCATACCTAGCACAAAGGAAGATGGTAGTGGTTGTTGGAGGCCAATCATCTCAGCCCCAGGGCATTGCTGCAGGAGTTCCTCAGGGCAGTGTCCTAGGCCCAACCATCTTCAGCTGCTTCATCAATGACCTTCCCTCCATCATAAGGTCAGAAATGGGGATGTTCGCTGATGACTGCACAGTGTTCAGTTCCATTCGCAACCACTCAGATAATGAAGCAGTCCGAGCCCGCATGCAACAAGACCTGGACAACATCCAGGCTTGGTCTCATAAGTGGCAAGTAACATTCGCGCCAGATAAGTGCCAGGCAATGACCATCTCCAACAAGAGAGAGTCTAATCACCTCCCCTTGACATTCAACGGCATTACCATCGCCGAATCCCCCACCATCAACATACTGGGGGTCACCATTGACCAGAAACTTAACTGGACCAGCCATATAAATACTGTGGCTACGAGAGCAGGTCAGAGGCTGGGTATTCTGCGGCGAGTGACTCACCTCCTGACTCCCCAAAGCCTTTCCGACGTCTACAAGGCACAAGTCAGGAGTGTGATGGAATACTCTCCACTTGCCTGGATGAGTGCAGTTCCAACAAAACTCAAGAAGCTCGACACCATCAGGGAAGAAGCAGCCCGCTTTATTGGCATCCCGTCCACCACCCTAAAGATGCACTCCCTTCACCTCCGGTGCACAGTGTGTGTACCATCCACAGGATGCACTGCAGCAACTCGCCAAGGCTTCTTCGACAGCACATCCCAAACCCGCGACTTCTACCACCTAGAAGGACAAGAGCAGCAGACACATGGGAACAACACCACCTGCACGATCCCCTCCAAGTCACACACCATCCCGACTTGGAAATATATCGCCGTTCCTTCATCGTCGCTGGGTCAAAATCCTGGAACTCCCTTCCGAACAGCACTGTGGGAGAACCTTCACCACATGGACTGCAGCGGTTCAATAAGGCGGCTCACCACCACCTTCTCAAGTGCAATTAAGGATGGGCAATAAATGCCGGCCTCGCCAGCGACGCCCACATCCCACGAACGAATATAACAAAAGGTTTTGGAGTCCTCACCGCCAAAATTGCAAACACCTTATCTACATCTGACCTATCAAACCCTTGCATAATCTTAAAGTCCCACATCAGGTCACCCCTCAGTCTTCTCTTTCCTCTGGAAAAGAGCCCCAGTCTGTTCAAACTTTCAATATGGGGAAGTGTGAACTTTGGACCTGAGCAAGATAGATCAGAATATGTTCTAACTGGTGAGAAGCTGGGAACTGTGGAGGAGGAAAGATGTTTACGGGTCCAAGTACAAAATCACTAAATGTCAGTGGACAGTTACAAAAAATAATTCAAAAGGCCAATGGAACTTTAGCCTTTATCTTAAGGGAGCTGGAATTCAAAGGGGTGGAAGTTCTGTTCCAGTTATATAAACTCTGCTGAGACCACATTTCGAGTCCTGCATTCAGTTCTAGGCCCCACACCTCAGGGAGGATATATTGGCCTTGGAGGGGGTGCAGTGCAGATTCACCAGAATTATACCGGGGCTAAAATGGTTAAATTATGCGGACAAGTTGCAGAGAAAAGGTTTGTATTTCCTTGTGTATAGAAGATTAAGTGTTGATGTATTCGAGTTGTTGAAGGTGATTAAATGAGCCAATGGTGTGTGTGTGAGCTGTGAGACAGCTTGAAATCCCAATCCTCTCCACCACTGGGGACTGAGTCTTCCAACATACAGGGATTTTCACTCGTGCAAGTTTCATCCACATTTTCTGCTCTTCATTCCTCCGACCTACTTGTTGCGCCTTTCCCTTCAATTCAGAACTAACAGGAAAAACTCGATTCTGCCGTCAATCTCCGGGTCACATGGTGAGATTTCAAATAATTGAAATCGACCCTGATCACCCCCAATATCGTCACCGACACGTTTGACGAATGCAAAGCGGCTTCTATCGCGGTTTTACTGCACAACTCGTTTAAAGATACTGTCGGTAATTCGAGGGTCTTTCAAGTCATGACACGAACAGAACAGTTCGCACTGCCGTTTTCCCCAAGACGCTTCAGATTCATGGGGAGTGATTTCGGTCTGGCGGTTAAAACCGTTCCCTCTTTACTAAAAATACTAAAAGTCCCTCCTTTGAACCCGGGACTTTTAGTATTTTTAATAACCGATACCAAACTGGTTTGCCCTGTACTGTACATTACTTTCTAAATATTACAGATAAGCCGAGCACTTGAGCTGTCACAGCTGTGACTTTGACTTTTCTCCCTCTCCTCTCGATCTCCCCGGTAACTGCCACTAACCACAATCTTCTCTCACACTTCTCCGTCAGAAAGTTCCGAGCCTCGGTTTTCAAATGAAATGACGCCCATCTCTCCAATCACCGACAGCCCAGAGAGAGTTTCATAATTTCAGCTCCCACTTTCCCCAAATCCTCAAAGTAGCATGAAAATAATTGTCCTTAAGTTAATAATAATAATATAATTAAAAGTTCTTATCGTCTGGGGTTTTGTTTCAGATTCCACGGCTTTTAAAGATCTGCTGATGTTTAACGAATCGCCTCTTGGCTGGAGGTTTCTGTGTGGGAAAGATCAGGAAGTGATAATTGAGAGACCGAGGATGAAGCTGTTTGATGGGAGCACTGGGGACACAGACCGTGCGCGGCTCCAGTGGAGCAATCGGTCAGCGCGCGTTATTTCTACAATAATTATACACTCGAGAAATGCTGGGGTTGTGAGTTTCAGCGCCATCTAAAGTAGTTGAACCTTCTAAATATTTTGACTGGAGTTCAAGGTACAACCGGTTCCACAACACATCGACTTCTTCATGTCCCCATGTGGGCACTGAGACTCCTCTGGCCTCCCGTCTTGCAATAGCAGGCGAGAGTTTATTTGTTTATAGGAGGGAGAGGGGGCGATTGGCGAGAGCTGAAATGGTAAAGCGGCCGGCACGACATCTTTAAATCTAAAGAACCAAAGACACAATTCTTCTTTCCGTGAAGCAGGGATTCATCGGTTTGAAGTGTCGTGTAGGGAAAATTCAGGAGGCAAATCTGCTGCCTGGTGTCACGGTGTAACGGGTGAAATTATTCAGCTTTCAATTGTTGATCGGCTGAAATCTCGAGAGGCCTTTCCCAGCTCCCGTGTGGAACAAGTTCAGCTTTTGAGCCATTGGGTAAAGTGTATTTTTTATTGCTGCGAACGAATGACAAGACATTTTGTACAAACAAGAAGAATTGTAAACTCAAGAGTTCGCTGTCCATGTTTCTTACATCATGTTCAACAGAAACAAGGATTCTCCTCAACACGTTGCTGAAAATTGTCGAAGAGACACTCCCCCTTCTTCTCCATTGACAGGGATAATTCAGAGTCCCACCATGAATCTGTATGATGGAAACCAATCCAACAGCGAGCCTGGATAGCTCAGTCGGTAGAGCATCAGACTTTTAAAACAAGTCGGGATCTGAGGGTCCAGGGTTCAAGTCCCTGTTCAGGCTAAAATTTTTAAAACAGCTGGCAAGTTCTGCTTTTCCAGCGGACCAACATCAGCGAAAGGAGCAAGAGTTGGCCATTCACTCCCTCGAGCCTGCTTCGCCATTTGATAACGTCATCGCTGATCTTCGACCTCAACTCCACTTTCCCGACCTATCCCCATATCCCTTGAGTTCCTTCGTGTCCAAAAATCTATCCACATCAGTTTTGAATCTATTCAATGGCTCAGCATCTGGGGTAGAGAATTCCAATGGTTCACAACCCTCTCAGCAAAGAAATCTCTGAACTAAATGGCCGGCCCCTTATCTTGAGATTATAACCATTAGTTCTAGACTCTCCAGCCAGGGGAAACAGCATCCCAGCATCTCCCCTGTCAAGCCCTCTAAGAATTTTACATGTTTCAATGAGATCACCTCATTATTGTAAACTCCAGAGAATATCGGCCAATTCTGCTCAATCTCTCCTCACAGGACAACCCTCTTATCCCAGGAATCAATCTAGTGAACCTTTGTTGCACCCACTCTAAGGCAAGTGTATCGTTCCCAACTAAGGAGATCAAAACTGTACACAGTACTCCAGATGCGGTCTCACCAAAGCCCTATATAATTACAGCAAGACTTCCTTATCCTTGTTCTCCAACCACCTCGCAACAAAGGCCAACACACCATTTGCTTTCCTAATTGCTTGTTGCACCTGCATGTTAACTTTCTCTGATCCGTGTACAAGGACACACAAATCCCTCTGAATTCCAACATTTCGTAGTCTCTCACCGTTTAAAAGATATTCTGCTTTTCTATTCTTCGTACCAAAGTGAATAATCTCACATTTCCCCACTTTATACTTAATTTGCCAACTTCTTGCCCACTCACTTATCCTGTCTGTATCACTATGCATCCTCTTTGCGTCCTCCTCACAGCTTACTTTCCCACCTAGTTTTGTATCGTCAGCAAACTTGGATACGTTACACTCGGTCCCCTCATCTAAGTCATTAATATAGATTGTAAATATCTGAGGCCCAAGCACTGATCTTCACGGCACCCCACTAGTTACAACCTGCCAACCCCAAAATGACCTGTTTATTCCGACTTTCTGTTTTCTGTAAGTCAACAAATCCCCAATCCATGTTAATATATTACCCACAATCCCATGAACCCTAATCTTGTTCAACAAACTTTTGTGTGGCACCTTATCGAATGCCTTTTGAAAATCCAAATATTCTATATCCACTGGTTCTCCCTTACCTACCCTGCTATCTACACCCTCAAAACCTCTAATAGAGTTGTCAAACACGATTTCTCTTTCATAAAACTTGTTGCATGTGCCTAACCATATTATAATTTTCTCAGTGCCCTGTTACCACGCCCCTCGTAATAGATTCTCGCAATTTCCCTCCTACTATTTTCAGGCTAAAGGGACTGTAGTTCCCTCTTTTCTCACTCCCTCCTTTCTTGAATAGAGGGGTTACATTTGGTACCTTCCAATCCATGGGGATCTTTCTAGAATCATGGGAACTGTGGAAGATAAAACCAATGCATCCACTGTCTCTGCAGCCACCTCTTTTAAAACCCTAGGATGTAGGCCATCAGGGCCAATGGATTTGTCAGCTTTTGGTCCCATTAATTTCTCCGGTACTTTTCCTTTACTAATCTTAATTGCTTTAGGTTCCTCACTCTCATTAGAACCTTGGTTCCCCAATACTTCTGGTATGATTTTTGTGTCTTCTACTGTGACGACAGATACAAAATATTTGTTTAACGTCTCTGCCATTTCCTTATTCTCCATTATAAATTCTCCTGTCTCTGTCTCCAAGGGACCCATGTTTACTTTCGCTAATCTCTTCCTTCAGACATATTTATCAATTTCTTGGTCATCCTTTGCTGATTTCTCAAACTCTCCTAATCCTCAGGCCTACTATTCTTTTTGGCAACATTATAAGCCTCTTTTAACCTAAAATATCATTAATCTCTCCAATTAACCAAGGTTGGACCACTTTTCCGGTGGAGTTTTTAACCCTCAAGGGAATGTAATTTTGTTGAGGAATTATAAATTATTTCTTTAAATGTTCGCCATTGCTTATCTATCATCATATTTTTAATCTAATTTCCCAAACTACCTTCGCCAACTCAATCCTCATAACTACATTATTGGTTTTGTTCAAATTTAAGACCCTAGTTTCCGACTTAATGACATCACTCTCAAACTTTCAAACTCAATATCAAATTCTATCATATTATGATCATTATTCCCCAGAGGATCATTTACTATAAGGTTACAAATTAACCCTGTCTCATTACAAAATACTAGATCTGAAATAGCCTGTTCCCTTGTAGATTCCTCGACATATTGATCCAGAAAACTGACTCGAATGCATTCCATCAACATAAAACAGCTTATCTTGAGTTGCTAACATGATGTCAACACGATGGGATGACTTATAAGTAGAAGACACGGCCAGATCTGCGAGGTGAATTAGATGTTTGCTGAAAACACAGAGAATTAATGAAACCAAGACTTCCCTGCAGAGCAAGGAGTTGGAACGAAAGATGCTGGGCATTGAGAGGCGAAGGATTTTGTAGATCGCAGGATGAATAGACAAAAGGATCTCAACTCCCTTCTTCTTTTCTATACTGATAAATATGGACAAAAATCTCATCTCCGTGCTTCTTTCAGATAATAAATGTCTTCATGCTCAAGAAATCACTGATCCAAGCCAATTATCTCCACTCACACTCTCCTTCCAATCCTGCATATGATGCTTCGCTTTGAAATTGTGCATTTTTTCACACTGGGATTCCATTTGAAGAAAACATTGCTGTGATCAGCTTGTGCTGTTAAGGAGGTGGAGTACAAGGAGATACATAAAAGGATAATGATAACAGTGACTGTTCAGACACTGTGAGCTACAGTTAAAGGTCGGCAATATTTAAAGTGTCAGGCAGCAGATCTTTTCCAAATCTTGACACAAATGGCAAGAAAACTTAACGTGGACTTTGATCAATGTCACGACTTTCATACAGCAGACATTTTATACAAGGCAAGAAAGATTTACAAGGATGTTGCCTGGACTGTAGAATTTTAGCTATGAGGAAAGATTGGATAGGCTGGGGTTGTTTTCTTTGGAACAGAGGAGACTGAAGGCAGATTTAATTGAGGTGAACAAAATTATGAGGGTCCCAGATAGCGTGGATTAGAAGGACCCACTTCTCTTAGCAGAGAGGTTAATAACCAGGGGCATAGATTTAAAGTGATTGGTAGAAGGATTAGTGGGGAACTGAGGAGAAATTATTTCACCCAAGGGTTGTGGGGGTCTGGAACTCACTGCCTGAAAGGGTGGTTGAGGCGGACACCCTCATCGCATTTGAAGAATACTTGAACTGCCGGAAGCAACAAGGCGATGGGCCAAGAGCTGGAAAGTGGGATTAAGCTGGATAGCTCTTTTTCGGCCCGCACAGACACGATGGGCCGAATGGCCTCTTTCTGTGCCATCAATTTCTTTGATTCTATGAGTCTAATTAACAGTCTCTCTGCTCGTCTCCTTTTAAACTTTGACCATTTAGTGTACATTTCATCTCATTTTTCTTCCTCTCAAATTGCATCCCGTCACATTTCTCTGCGTTAAATTTCACCTGCCTGTTTACGAACCTGTGGACGTCACAATGAAGTCACTGACACTCCTCTTCCCAGTTCCCCACGCTGCCAATGTTGGCGTCATCTAGAGATTTTCACCTTGTGTCCCACATACCCAAGCTCAGAGCATTCTCTATATTGAGAAGAGCAATGGTCCCAACACTGACCCTGGGAGACACCACTGTTTACATCCCTCCAGTCTGAAGAACATCCATTAACCACTACTCTCTGTTTTCTGCCCTTTACACAACTTCCTATCCACACTGCCCCATTCATTTTAATACCGTGGGTATTAATTTTATCAACAAGTCTCCTGTTCGGCACCTTATCAAACACCTTTTCACAATCCATCTACACAACATCCACTACATTCCCTTATCAGTATACTCGAGTTATCTCAAATAATCCATGTTGGCTGTTCTTAATTAATGTGTTTTTCCAACAAATGTTGAAATGTTTGCTCCACCTCATCTGGTTTAATCTGTTTCAAGCCACAACAGAAAGGTCGTGTTTTCTCCTGGAGCTTAAGATAAATTATTTTTTTTAAATGATGCTTCAGTCAATGACGGACATCTGGGCTTAGACCCGCCCATTCGGTGCCGCAACTCCCGCCCCTCTCACACTCCGATTGGTTGGAGGACCAACTGTTCTCTCATCCCTCCAGTCAATTTACCATAAGACCATAAGATCATCAGAGATTGGAGCAGGAGTAGGCCATTCGGCCCCTCGAGTCTGCTCCGCCATTTAATGAGATCATGGCTGATCTGATGCTTACTTCAACTCCACTTTCCCGCCCTTTCCCCATATCCTTTGACTCCCTTGCGAATCAAAAAATTTTTCCAACTCAGCCTTGAATGTATTCAATGACTCAGCCTCCACAGCTTTTTGGGGTAAAGAATTCCAAAGATTCACAACCCTCTGGGAGAAGAAATTCCTCCTCATGTCCGTCTTAAACGGGCGACCACTTATTCTGAGACGATACCCCCTAGTTTTAGATTCCCCCATGAGGGGTAACATCCTCTCAGCATCAACCCTGTCAAGTCCCCTCAGAATCTTGTATGTTTCAATAAGATCTCCTCTCATTCTTCTAAACTCCAATAATTACAGACCAAACCTGTTCAATCATTCCTCATAAGACAACCCTTCCATACCCGGAATCAACCTCGTGAACCTTCTCTGAACTGCCTCCAATGCAAGTATGCCCTTCCTTAAATAAGGTCACCAGAACTGTACGCAGTACTCCAGATGTGGTCTCACCAGCACCCTGTAGAGTTGTAGCATGACTTCCCTGCTTTTATACTCCATCCTGCTAGAAATAAAGGCCAATATTCCGTTTGCCTTCCGGATTACCTGCTGCAGTTGTATGTTGACTTTTTATATTTCATGTAGGAGGACACCAAGGTCCCTCTGTACGGCAGCGTTTTGTAGTATTTCTCCATTCAAATAATATTTTGTTTTTTTATTTTTCCTCCCAAAGTGGATGACTTCACATTTTCCCACATTATATTCCATCCACCAAATTTTTGCCCATCCGCTTAACCTGTCAATATCTCTTTACAGACAAGTTGTGTCCTTATCGCAACTTGCTTTTCCACCTTTCATCAACAAATTTGGCCACAAGACACCCTGTTCCTTCATCCAAGCCATGAATATATATTGTAAATAGTTGAGGCCCCAGCACTGATCGCTGCGGCACCCCACTCATTACTGGAAATTCCGATAAATTCCTACTGCTCCTATTGGTCCGGATATCTCCTTAATCACCAGGGCGAGGTTAATGGTGAAACTGACGGTCCTGTGGTGCAGTTAGAAAATAAACATTAATTGAACCCTTCAGTTGCAACAATTAATAAAACGAAATTAATAAAAGTTAATGAAAAAATATTATCTGGAGTTCACCAAAGTTGGGGGGGGGGCTTCTATGATGTGTGTTTGTGCCGGTTTAAATGGCACGAAGGGCTGGGCTTTCAGTTTATTTTATTATCCTTGGTCCAAACGCGCTCTTCCTGCTTCCAATGTCTTTGTTTTTCGGCCTGATATTAAGATCATCAATGGCGGCTGCATCACCCAGCATGCAGCGCGGTTCAGATTGTGCCCTATCTGAATCAGTGGAGCCCAGTGCGCAGGCGCAGTAGTGCCTCATTACCGGTCAGTGTGTCCTGAGCATGCGCGGCCAGTCGAGGCTGCGGGAGGAGCGCGTTCGGTGCAGGTCAGAGGATCGGAGCAAGAGGCTCAATAAACCCCGGGGCCCGGGTCCGGGCTCAGGCCCAGGCTCAGGCTTTACAAACCCCGAGTGCGGCCCCAGACCCGAATATAAAACAGTGAACATTATCCCCCCCTCACTACCCGCCGGGAAATGAAGGGGAAATGGGGATCGGTCAGGGAGCGTCTGTAAATGAAGGAGAAATGGTGATCGGTCAGGGAGCGTCTGTAAATGAAGGAGAAATGGTGATCGGCCAGGGAGCGTCTGTAAATGAAGGAGAAATGGTGATCTCGATATCTTCAGTCATCCAGGGAGCTCTAGCTTTGGATGCTGTTCCTTTCCTCCTCGTGGGAATCTGTCTACTCTGTACCCAAACCCACTCCTCCTTGAAGGCCTCCCACTGTTCAATGACTGTTCTGCCTGCCAATTTTTGATACCAATCCACCTGGACAAGATCCCTTTTTAACTCATGAAATTAGCCCTCCTCCAGTTAAGAATTTTCACATTTGACTGTCCCCTGTCCTTTTCCATAACTGTTCTAAACCCAATGAGATTATGATCACTGCTGCCCCACTGAAACATGCTCCACCTGCCCCACTTCATTCTCCACACCGAGCCCACTGCTTTGCTCACACTCACTCACACTCTCACACTCACACTCTCTCACTCACTCTCTCACACTCTCTCACACTTTCACTTATGGTTTCGGGCCACTGAAAGATGATGCGATGGGTTTGGATTTCAGCACAGGGAGGAGGGAGAGTGTGTGGGACGGGGATTTACAGCTTTGAGGAATGAGAGAGGAAATAATGTTCCATTGAAAGTAAAGTTATCTGATCTGAATTTCTATCCTGTAATTACAGTGATAACTTTAATAAACTCCTTTTACAGGGGAGGATTTACAGAGGGAAACTCAAACCAAAGATCACGTCAAGATCTGACAGAGTCACTCGATTCATCAGGACCTGAATATCATCGGCCTTTGAATGTGGAAGGAGAAATGTTTGTCTGTTCTATCCGTGGGAGAAGATTTCAAACACCAGTGTGAATGGAAAAGCACCGAGTGAGAGTGTTCTAGTGCACTGACTGTGGAAAGAGCTTTAACCAGTTACACAGCCAGAAAAAACATCGCACCATTCACAGCGGGGAGAAACCGTACACGTGTTCTGTGTGTGGACGAGGCTTCAACTGATCGTCCAACCTGGAGAGACACAAGGACACCCGGACCACGGAGAAACCGTGGAAATGTGGGGACTGTGGGAAGGGATTCAATTGTCCGGCACAGCTGGAAACTCATCGATGCCGTCACACTGGGGAGAGGCCGTTCACCTGCTCCGTGTGAGGGAAGGGATTCACTCGGACATCACACCTGCTGACACACCAGCGAGTTCACTCCGATGACCGACCTTTTAAATGTTCTGACTGTGAGAAAAGGTTTAAAAGCAAAATTGATCTGATGAGACACCAACGCACCCACACTGGGAGAGGCCGTTCTCCTGCTCTGTGTGAAAGAAGAGATTCACTCGGTCATCCCTCCTTCTGTCACACCAGCGAGTTCACACTGAAGAGAGACCTTTAAATGTTCTGACTGTGAGAAAAGATTTAAAATCAGAAATGATCTGCTGAGACATCGACGCACTCACACTGGGGAGAGACTGTTCACCTGCTCCGTGTGTGGGAAGGGATTCACTAATTCATCCCACCTTCTGAAACATCCACTTGTTCACACTATTGAGTGACCTTTTAACTCAGTGACTGTGAGAAGAGCTTCAGAAGCAGAAATGAACTGCTGACACATCAACGCATGCCCATTGGTTGAGAGACTGTTCACCTGCTCCGTGTGTGGGAAGGGATTCACTCAGTCATCACACGTGCTGAGACACCAGCGAGTTCACATATAACTGCAGGGTTTGGATTCTGCTGTTAATCACATCCAGGACTGAACCATGTTCATTCTGACAGTTGGGGTTTGTTCCTCCTGATGTTAATAACCCCTATAACTGGGCTGGAGTTTAATATTCTGGATATTTGTGAAATAAATCAGCTTTGTTTTAAACACCTTGTTGTAGATTTTGGTCTTTCCCATCTGAGTGTTTAGCATCACCTGACTGGAGCTCAGAAAGGACAATCTGGGGGGAGGATCGTCCGGTGGGAACAGAACTTCAGCCTGGACACAGTCCTTCAGGGCCACACTGAGAGGGGCAAACGGCACTTTGGTCTTTCTCGTCTCTCTTCACTGACAGCAAAGTCACCGTGCGGCGTCCAGTCTAAAAATGACCGTGGTAATTATTCTATGAAGATTTAACCTGTTTGTGTGACAGTCCTGAGTCTACCATTTAAGGCAGGCGTTAACTCATTTAAAACAAACCCATTTAAAATAAATGAGTTAAAGTCTGCATCAAAATAGCAGAGGGAGGAGTTCACAGGAGCCTGTTAACTGCTGGTACAATTATCCAACAGTCATTTGATCTCCAGATAAAGAAGGACCTGCAGTGTGTTCCAGAATTCCCGGTTTTATTGATGTGTGCGTGTTAGACACCAGGATCACTAAAAATACACGATCCGGACCATCCACAGGGTGGGGGCGATCCCGACAGTTACTCTGGGATCACTCCCACTGCGGAACTCCACCACTGACCCTGCTGAAGGTTGCAGGCTCAGGGAGTGGGGCCTCCAGGAGTGGACTGTGAGATAGCTGACAAAGATATGCTGAGGTACCAGAGGAATCCTTACTAAGGAACCGTCTGGGGTTTTACCTCTCAGTGTGGGTCTAGCGGTGAATGATTCCTGACTCCCCGAACTGTCTTACATTTAACCCAGATCGGATCAGGATGAATTCAGTTTACAGGAGAATTGGGTCAAATATCACCCACAATCGAGGGAGACAAAAGCAGCCATGAGAGAAGCTCAGAGATCTTTGGAAAAGAAGATGGTGCCCAATTCTGAGAATAATAGCAAATGTCTTTCCAGCTACATCAGGAGTCAGAAGACCATTAAAGATGCTTTAGGGCCACTGAAAGACAGTTCAGGACAGATTCCCGGGCTATGGCAGAGCTGTTGAATGACTATTTCTCATCAGTCTACACTCCTGTGGATGATGCTCAGATTCCAGCTGTGGGATGTGCTGTCAACAATAACATCATAAATATTAAAATAGAATGGGATGTCACTTTGGATAAAATATGAACTCTCAAAATGCATTGTGCTCCAGGTCCAGATGATATCCACCCCCGGGTGTTTAAAGAGATGGGACGGGTGCTCTGTGAGCCCCTTGCCTGTATCTTCAACAGCTCAATAGAGTCAGGGATTGTCCCCTGAGATTGGAAGGGAGCTCACGTAGTTCCCATTTTCATTAAAGGGGACAAATCAGAGCCGGGGAATGACAGGCCCATCAGTGTGACCTCGATCAGAGGGAAGATGCTTGAAGGGATCCTAAGAGATGCTGTTTATGATCACGGGGAAAGAGAAGGGGCCATTAGAGATACTCAACATGGCTTCTGGGAAAGAAAATGGTGTCTTACAAACTTGCTTGAGTTTTTTGAAGAAGTTGCTGGGTTAGTGGATGAGGGTAATCCGGTTCACATTGTCTATCTCAGGGATGTCAAACTCATTTCCTATGGTGAACCTGACCCGATATCCTGGCACTTGGCCTGGGCCACATTCAGCAAAAGTTATTAAACTAGAAATAGATGAAGATGAACTGTATTGGTATTTACTTACATTTAGATTTTATTTACAGCTACTGCTGCTCCCGATACCTGGCACCTCTGAGCTTGAACTATTGCACCAACATTTAGAGTAAATGACTGGGCTGAGGCCTGTCTTGGATAAAAACATGAGGACCACTTGTCATTACAGAACTGTGTGCCCCAAACACTAACCGTGGAAGTGAATTCCACAGACTGCCTACTCCCTATGTAAAGAAGTTTTCCACACCGCCTGAGGAAGGGGAAAGCCCCCGAAAGCTTGTGGGATTAAAAATAAAATCGTTGGACTATAACTTGGTGTTGCAAAATTGTTTACAATTGTTAACCCCAGTCCATCACCGGCATCTCCACATTATATCAAGGAAAGCAATGGTCCCAGCACCGACCCCTGGGGAACACCACTGTACACCTCCCTCCATTCCGAAAAACAACCGTTCACCACTACACTCTGTTTCCTGTTATTTAGCCAATTCTGTATCCATGCTGCTACTGCCCCTTTTATTCCATGGGCTTCAATCTTGATGATAAACCCATTATGCGGCACTTTATCTGATGCCTTTTCGAAGTCCATACACACCACATTAACTGCATTGCCCTCATCTGCTCTCTGTTTCCTCATCAAAAAATGTATCAATTTAATTAAACACGATTTGCCTTTAACAAATCCGTGCTGGCTTTCCCAAATCCTTGTCCAATTGACTGCTAATTCTGTCCCGGATTATCGTTGCGAGAACTTTCTCCACGACCGAGGTTAAACTGACTGGTCAGTAGTTGCTGGATTTTTTCTTTCACCCTTTCTTGAACAGGGGTGTAACATTTGCAATTCTCCAGTCCTCTGGCATCACCCCCATATCTAAGGATGTTTGGAGGTTTTTTGCCAGGACCTCTGCAATTTCCACCGTTACTTCCCTCAGCAACCGAGGATGCATCCCATCCGGACCAGATGACGTATCTACTTTAAGTACAGCCAGCCTTTCCAGTACCTCCTCTTTATAAATTTTTAGCCAATCCTGTATCTCTACAACATCTTCCTTTACTGACACTCTGGCAGCGTCTTCTTCCTTGGGAAAGACAGATGCAATGTATTTATTTAGTACCTCCGCCATGCCCACTGCCTCCCACTGCTACTAATTCGTTATAATCTGGGCCAGTGGTGCAATGGATAACGCATTAGGTTCGATTCCGACCTGGCTTGGATTTTTTTATGCAAAATTTTATGGCATTCAATACCTTGCAAGCTGTCCTACTTGGTGGTGCTGCCTGGCTCCATACCTGGTAAGTGCCTTCTCAGTGCAGCAAGCAGTGCATCAGTGTCATAATCTGAAGGGCTTGAATTCAATCTTCAGAGAAGGCATCAAGGATTACGAAGCTTTTTTTCCATCTCTCACCTCATCTTTCCATCTTTGCTGCATCGCAAAATCAAGAACTTTTGCTTACTGCAGCACATCAAAAGATTTGCTGCCCCTTGATCTCTCTGTACCCAAACACACAGTGAAGTTTAGGAAGTCCATGGGCGATGGACTCACTGACAACACTCTTGTTTCTGTATAATTGCCCCAAGACAAACGGTGAGTGGAGAATATAATCAACGATCCCGCTACTTCTCACAGGCCAAGTGAGCGCTCCACCAGTTGAGCTAATTCCTCGTTTGCTGTTTGTAAATCGCCCCTCACAGTTCCTGCCTCACACTCGCCTTCAAGCTGCTCCAAGACCAGCAGAGAAATCTTGCCTTGGGTTGCCGCTCCCTGAATATATTAAATACTTTGCTCCAATCGGCGGTATCGAGCATCAGCAAGTGAGGAACAGCAGAACGGGAAGCCGCAGTAATCATGAGTGATGCTGAGAAGAGCCCGAGCCTGCGGAAGGAAGACGAGGTCACCGGAAAGCAACAGCCGCCCGAGCTCGAGGAGCAGCGAGAGCCCTGACTGACTGACTGATCGAAGACCATTTTGCCTGAAATTGAGGGCGATTTGAAGTGTTGCTGCTCAAAGGCACTCCCTGCTGGTGAGCAGAGGGAAATGCTCGAGTGAAACAGCCGTGCTCGGGCAGACACAGAAAGCTTTTTGGTTTTGGAAAGGAGAAGAGGTGTCTTGTGCCTGAGTGGCAACATGTTAATCTGTGAACTGCCTGTGAAGTTCAGAGAGTGACCTTGAGGTAATTGCTGCTTGTTCCAAAATGGCACTCACTCCTTCGAGCCGGAATTGAACCAGCGACCTAAGGATGACTTTATTTTGTTTTATTCACTACAGTCCTCCGCTCTACCAGCTGAGCTATCGAAGGGAAGTGATAAACAGTGCTGTCTTTGGTGATTGTTCACCGTGCGCCTGTTGACACGTTCAGACTCGTGGAGTCCGGTGCTGATCGAAGACTTCTTTTGCCTGAAAGCGAGAGCTGAGTGTTTTGAAGTGTTGCTGCTCAAAAGCGCTCCCTGCTGGTGAGCAGAGGCAGAGCAGCCTTGTTTGGGCAGACACAGAAAGTTTTCAGGTTTGAGAAAGGAAAAGAGGCATCCTGTGCCTTCATGGCAACATGTTAATCTGTGAGGTGCCTGTAAAGTTAAGAGAGCGACCTTGAACTAATTGCTGCTTATTGCAAAATCACGCGTTCTCCTTCGAGCAGGAATTGAACAAATGACGGAAGGATGACTTTGTCTTATTTTCCACGACAGTCTTGTCGCTCGACCAGCTGAGGTATCGAAGGGAAGCGGCAAAAATGTTTCACTTTGGTGATTGTTCACCGTGCACCTTTGACACACCCGGACTCGTGGATTCCAGTGCTCATGACTGAGGCTGACTCAGTACCTGCTCATACCGCAGTGCTGTGGGAGTGGGAGCTGCTCCGTGTTCTCCACAGCCTGGGCCAGTGACACAATGAATAATGGGACTGATTATTGATCTGGAGATTGTGGGTTCAAGTTTACGGAGGGTGTAAAGTGGAAGGCCGGGCCTGGAGAGCATTGGAATAGTCGAGTCTCGAGATAAACAAAGGCACGGATGAGGGTTTCAGCAGCAGAACATCATTCTGGAAGTTGGGATTTGTTTCTGCTGATGTTAATAACCGCTATAACTGGGCTGAAATTCAATATTCTGGATCGATGTCAAATAAGTCAACTTTGTTTCAAACAGAATGGGTCAATTACTTGATGAATTCAAGATAAGAGACTAATTGATGTCCTCATTACCGATTATTTTGCCTTTTCTCCTTTCTCACTGGAGATTATTTCAGTTCTCATCCCTTCAATTACTCTCATGGCCAAGTCCCAGCTCCCCGGTCCTTCCCGAGTGCCTCTCCCAGCCTTGGAATCCAGGGAAGGTATCAGTAATGTACCCGGGATCACTAAACACAAAACCCAGTCTGTGAATCACTTTCAGCTACTGGACTTATCGTGTGTCCCACAGCATCTCTCTCACCTTCGATGTGTGAATAGAGCATCAGGCCTGGGAATCTCGTCTTCAATTTAAATACACTCAGCAAATGTATTTAACAAAATACAAACAAGTAAACACATCAAGGCCCAATAATCCAGCACTAAATTCAAAGGAGTAAGTCTGTTATCAAACTCCTTGAGTGGACAGAATAAAGAAAAATCCCAACTCTAAGATCCCCTCGAATCCTTTGCAAATTCCTTACAAATCTTGACAATAATCAACAAGTCTAATTGAATGTTGACCTTTATCTCGAGTGGGGTTGGAATACAGAAGTGATGCTTCAGTTGTAATGAACCTTGGTCAGACCCCACCTGGAGAACTGGGTTCGAGGGAGAGATAAATCGGCCTTAGAAAAGGTACAGTGCAGATTCACCAGAATGATGCCGGGGTTAAAAGGGTTAAATTATGAGGACAGGTGGCATAAAGTTGGTTTTTATTCCCATGAGTTTAAAACATTGAGATGTGACCTCATCGAGGTGTTTAAAATAATAAAGGGATTCAATAAGGTCAGGCTGGAGTCATACCTAGCACAAAGGAAGATGGTAGTGGTTGTTGGAGGCCAATCATCTCGGCCCCAGGACATTGCTGCAGGAGTTCCTCAGGGCAGTGTCCTTGGCCCAACCATCTTCAGCTGCTTCATCAATGACCTTCCCTCCATTATAAGGTCAGAAATGGGGATGTTCGCTGATGACTGCACAGTGTTCAGTTCCATTCGCAACCCTTCAAATAATGAAGCAGTCCGTGCCCACATGCAGCAAGACCTGGACAACATCCAGGCTTGGCTGATAAGGGGCAAGTAACCTTCGCGCCAGACAAACACCAGGCAATGACTATTTTCAAAAAGAAAGAGTCTAACCACCTCCCCTTGACATTCAACGTCATTACCATCGCTGAATCCCCCTCCATCAACATCCTGGGGGTCACCATTGATCAGAAACTCAACTGGATCAGCCACAAAAATATTGTGGCTACGAGAGCAGGTCAGAGGCTGGGTATTCTGCGGCGAGTAACTCGCCTCCTGACTCCCCAAAGCCTTTCCACCATCTACAAGGCACAAGTCAGGAGTTTGATGGAACACTCTCCACTTGCCTGGATGAGTGCAGCTCCAACAACACTCAAGAAGCTCGACACCATCCAGGACAAAGCAGCCCGCTTGATTGGTACCCCATCCACCACCCTAAACATTCACTCCCTTCACCACTGGTGCACTGTGGCTGCAGTGTGGACCATCCACAGGATGCACTGCAGCAACTCGCTAAGGCTTCTTCGACAGCACCTCCCAAACCTGCGATCTCTACCACCTAGAAGGACAAGAGCAGCTGGCACATGGGAACAACACTACCTGCACGTTCCCCTCCAAGTCACACACCATCCCGACTTGGAAATATATCTCCGTTCCTTCATCGTCGCTGTATCACAATCCTGGAACTCCCTTCCTAACTGCACTATGGGAGAACCGTCACCACACGGTCTGCAGCGGTTCAAGAAGGCGGCTCACCACCACCTTCTCAAGGGCAATTAGGGATGGGCAATAAAATGCTGGCCTTGCCAGCGTTGCTCACGTCCCATGAACGAATAAAAAAAAATGCAGAAAAATGATTTCTTCTGGAGGGGGAATCCAGAACAAGAGGGAATAAGAAATAGGAGCAGGAGTGGGCCATGTGGCCCCTCGAGCCTGCTCTGCCATTCAGTAAGAACATGGCTGATCTTCTACCTTGACTCGACTTTCCTGCCCGATTCCTTGATTCCCTCGGTGTCCAAAAATCTCTCGATCTCATTCTTGAATATATTTAATGACTGAGCATCCACAGCCCTCTGGGGTAGAGAATTCCAAATATTCACAACCCTCTGAGTGAAGAAATTTTTCCTCATCTCAGTCCTAAATGGCCGATCCCTTATCCTGAGACTATGTCCCCAAGTTCTAGATTCTCCAGCAAGGAGAAACAGCCTCTCAGCATCTACCCTGTCAAGCCCTCCAAGAATTTTAGACATTTCAATGAGATCACCTCTCATTCTTCTAAACTCCGGAGAATATAGGGCCATTCTGCTCACTCTCTCCTCATACAAGAACTCTCTCATCCCAGGAATCAATCCAGTGAACCTTCGTTGCACCCCCTCTAAGGCAAGTATATCCTTCCTCAGGTAAGGAGACCACAACTGTATACAGTGCTCCAGGTGTGGTCTCACCAAAGCTCGATATAATTGCAGCAAGACTTCCTTACTCTTATACTCCAACACCATTGCAATAAAGGCCAACATGCCATTTGCTTTCCTAATTGTTTCCTGCAACTGCATATTAACTTTCTGTGATCTGTGTACAAGGACACCGAAATCTCTCTCAACAACAACATTTCTTAGTCTCTCACCTATTCAAAAACTATTCTGCTTTTCGATTCTTCCTACCAAAGTGAAAACATTCACATTTCCCCACATTAGGAACAGGAGGAGGCCGTTCAGCCCCTCGAGCCCGCCCCGCCATTCAACTAGATCATGGCTGATCTGTACCGAAACTCCATTTACCCGCCTTTGCTGCATATCCCTTGATACCTTTGCCAAACAAAAATCTATGAATCTCAGTCTTGAAAGCTCCAATTATCCCGCAGTATCCACAGTCTTATCAATATCAATATCACCCGGGACTGGACACTCCCCCAGCACTGGGATATCAGGGATAGAAACAACTGCAGCCCTTGGTTACTATGTGTAATAATCAATATCACCCGGAACTGGACAACCCCCAGCACTGGGCTATCAGGGATAGAAACAACTGCAGCCCTTGGTTACTATGTGTAATAATCAATATCACCCGGAACTGGACACCCCCCCAGCACTGGGATATCAGGGATAGAAACAACTGCAGCCCTTGGTTAATATGTGTAATAATCAATATCACCCGGGACTGGACACTCCCCCAGCACTGGGATATCAGGGATAGAAACAACTGCAGCCCTTGGTTAATATGTGTAATAATCAATATCACCCGGGACTGGACACTCCCCCAGCACTGGGATATCAGGGATAGAAACAACTGCAGCCCTTGGTTAATATGTGTAATAATTAATATCACCCGGGACTGGACACTCCCCCAGCACTGGGATATCAGCGATAGAAACAACTGCAGCCCTTGGTTAATATGTGTAATAATTAATATCACCCGGGACTGGATACTCCCCCAGCACTGGGATATCAGGGATAGAAACAACTGCAGCCCTTGGTTAATATGTGTAATAATCAACATTACCCGGGACTCATGATCCAGAAATCAGTCGAAACTTCCCCTGGATTTTTCTCCTTCACTTTAAGACCACGGGGAGAATCGCTGCTCCCGCTCTACCTGAATTTCCTGATTGATTGAGACACAGAAATATTCTACTGATCCGGACCTATGGATATTTGTTATTGTACATTTGAGAAAGTTTACCCTGATTACCGTTCTCTTGTACTGGGATTCAGTCTTTGAGATAAGGGTTAAGTTTGTTTGCAGACTCTAAGCTGTCATGTGTTTTCAGTGAATTAATGATAATACCCAGATATACTTCTCTCTGATACATTGACCTGCTGGATGTTATGCCGCCTATGTTCAAATCACAAGGGGAAAGTTCCAGCAGCATTATGTCAATATTTCATGTGAGCAGATAACAAAACTCGAGCACAGAAATCCCCGCAACGCCAGGTGCTTCCTGTCAGTTCAACAGAACAGCAAAACACACAGCGACTGGTCTGAGACACTACAGACTGTGAGCGGCTTTTCACACACTGGGGTTATGGGAAGTCATCCTCGATTCCAATTGAGCACCTTCTATAAATCCCTTTTTGTCTACAGGGAACACACCGTGTCTTTCCCTCGTACATTTCATCGATGGTGATAATGTTCAACTTCTCATTCCCAGTAAACGTGTCTGTGGGCTCTGCTTCTCTGTGAGAGTCTCACTGAGGGATCACAACACATTTCCTCTAATCTTTGGCAAGTTGCCATAAAAAGTTAAAAGCTCATTTATAGATTGTGACTGTTAAACTGTTCTGAATGGCAGAGTTCAGACACGGTCTGTCCCTGGACAGTGGATAAATACAGCAAAACTGGGCTATAAACAATGGGTGTTCCAGTACAGTGGGTAAATGCAGCGAAACTGGGCGATAAATAATGGGGTCTCTGTACAGTGGATAAATGCAGCAAAACTGGCTGTAAACATTGGGTGTTCCAGTACAGTGGGTAAATACAGCGAAACTGGGCGATAAATAATGGGGTCTCTGTACAGTAGATAAATACAGCAAAACTGGACGATAAACAATAGGCGTCCCTGTACATTGGATAAATGCAGCATCACGACAGTCTGTGATAATAGTCAGAGCAGGGTCAGCTCCAAAACAAAACCCTTCAATAAACAATGGGGTCCACATATCCAACCACATACGCACTGCATCCCCAAGACCGCCTAATTCCATCTCTGTAATCTGGCCTGTCACCGCCCCTGTCTCAACTCATCTGCTGCTGAAACTCTCATCCATGCCTTTGTTACCTCTAGACTTGACTATTCCAATGCTCTCATGGCTGGCGTCCCATCCTCCACACTCTATAAACTTGTGCTTATCCAAAACTCTGCTGCCTGTATCCTAACTCACATCAAGTCCCGTTCTCCGATGGCCCCTGTGTTCGCTGACCAACATTGGCTCCCGGTCCGGGAACGCCTCTATTTTAAAATTCTCATTCTTGTTTTCAATCTCTCCATGTCCTCGCCCCTCCCTATCTCTGTAAGCTTCTCCAGCCCTAAAACCCTCCGAGTTCTCTGCGCTCCTCCAATTAATGCCTCTTGTGCTTCCCCAATGTTAATAGCTCCACCATTGGCCTTCAGCTGCCTAGGCCCGAAGCTCTGGAATCCCCTCCCTAAACCTCTCCGCCTCTCTACCTATTTCTCCTCCTTTAAGACATTCCTTAAATCCTAACTCTTTGTTCAAGCTTTTAGTCCTTAACTGGTTAGTGTCAAATTTAGTTTGAAAATCGCTCCTGTGAAGCGTCTTGGGACGTTTTGCTACGTTAAAAGCGACGTTAAATGCAAGTTATTGTTTATTGTTGTTGGTCCCTATACAGTGGGTAAATGCAGCATCGCTACAGTCAGTGATAATTACATAGAATTGCATTGAATTACGTAGAATTTGGAGCACAGCTACTGGCCATTCGGCCCATTTGATCTATGCCAGTGTTTATTCTCCTCACGAGATTTCTCCCACGCTTCTTCATCTCATCCTATCAACATATCCTTCTATCCCTTTCTCCCTCATGTACTAATCTAGCTTCCCCTTAAATGCATCAAAGCTATTCGCCTCAACCACTCTATGTGGCAGCGAGCTCCACATTCCCACCATTCTCTGAGTAAATAAGTTTCTCCTGATTTCCTTATTGGATTAATTAGTGTCCATCTTATATTTATGCCTACTAGTTTTGTATTCCAACACAAGTGGAAACATCTGCTCTACGTCTACCCTATGAAACCCCAACATTATTTTAAAGACCTTTATTGTTTCATGCCTCAGCCTTCTCGTTGCAAGAGAAAGGAGCCCCAGCATTTTCAGTCTTTCCTGATAGATATCAACTCTCAGTTCTGGTGTCGGTCTTATGAATCTTAATTGGACCGTCTCCAGTGCCTCTCTGTCTTGTTTATGATATGGAAGTCAGAGCGCTGCACAGTGCACTTTAGGTGTGGTCTAAACAAGGTTCTATATAAGTTTAACATAATTTCTCTGCTGTTCAATTCGATTCCTCTAGAAATGAACCCCATGGCTTTGTTACAATTTTTATGGCCTTGTTAACCTGCGTTTCTAATTTTAATGATTTGTGAATCTGTTCCCCGAGATCCCTTTGCTCCTCTACCCCTTTTAGAATCTCATTTTCCAGGGTGTATGTGGCCTCCTCATTCCTCCTGCCAAAATGTACCATCAGCCATAATGAGAGCAGGGTCAGCTCCAATACAAAACTGTACAATAAACAATGGGGGTCCCTGTAGAGTGGGTAAATGCAGTATCACTACAGCTGGTAATAATAGTCAGAGCAGGGCCAGCTCCAATACAAAACTGTTCAATAAACAGCCAAAAATCTGTGTCCTCTGGTTACCGATCCGTCTGCACTGGAAACAGTTTATCCTTATTTACTCTGTCAAAACCGTTCATGATTTTGAACACCTCTTTCAAATGTTCCCTTAACCTTCTCTTCTCTAAGGAGAACAACCCCAGCTTCCCCAGTCTCTCCACATAACTGAAGTCCTTCATCCCTGGCACCATTCTAGCACATCTCTTCTGTAAGGCCTTCACATCCATCCTAAAGTGTGGCACCCAGAATTGAACTGAGGCCTAACCAGTAATTTTAATGGTTCAGCGTAACTTCCCTGCTTTTGCTTTGTGTGCCTTTGTTAATAAAGCCCTGGATCCCATATGCTTTTTTTTAGCAGCCTTCTCAACTTGTCCTGCCACCTTCAAAGATTTGTGTATGTGCACCTCCAGGTCTCTCTGTTCCTGCACCCCCTTTACAATTCTACTATTTGGTTTATATTGCCTCTCCTCATTCTTGCTACCAAAATGTGTCACTGCACATTTCTTTGCGTTAAATTTCATCTGCCATCTGCGAATTGACCAGTCCGTCTATGTCCTCCTGAAGTCTGCAACTATCTTCCACAATGTTTACTACATTTCCGAGTTTAGTGTAATCTGCAAACTTTGCAATTATACCCTCTATGCCCAAGTCCTGGTCATTAATATATATCAAAAAGAGCAGCAGTCCTAATACTGACCTCTGGCGAACACCACTGTATACTTCCCTCCAGTCTGAAAAACAACCGTTCACTACTACTCTCTGCTTTCGGTCCCCTCGTCAATTTTGTATCGACGCTGCCAATGTCCCGTTAATTCCGTGGGCTTTAAATTTGCTAACCAGTCTAGTATGTGGTACTTTATCAAATGCTTTTTGAAAGTCGATATACTCAACATCAACATTACGACCCTCATCAATCCTCTCTGTTACTTCATCAAAGAACTGAATCAATTTAGTCAAACATGATTTTCCTTCAACAAATCCGTGCTGACTTTCATTTATTAACCCATACTTTTCCACGTGCCGATTTATTTTGTCCCGGATTATTGTCTCCAAAAGTTTCCTCACCACCGACGTTCGGCTGACTGGCCTATAATTGCTGCTTTATCCCTCTCCCCTTTTTTGAACAGGACTGCAACATTTACAATCCTCCAGTCCTCCGGCATCATCCCCATATCAAATGGAACCACAAGAGATGGGTGAGATCCTAAATGAATATTTCGCATCGGTATTTACGGTTGAGAAAGGCATGGATGTTAGGGAACTTGGGGAAATAAATAGTGATGTCTTGAGGAGTGTACATATTACAGAGAGGGAGGTGCTGGAAGCTTTAACGCGCATCAAGGTAGATAAATCTCCGGGACCTGATGAAATGTATCCCAGGACGTTATGGGAGGTTAGGGAGGAAATTGCGGGTCCCCTAGCAGAGATATTTGAATCATCCACCGCTACAGGTGAGGTGCCTGAAGATTGGAGGGTAGCAAATGTTGTGCCTTTGTTTAAGAAGGGCGGCAGGGAAAAGCCTGGGAACTACGGACCGGTGAGCCTGACATCTGTAGTGGGTAAGTTGTTAGAGGGTATTCTGAGAGACAGGATCTACAGGCATTTGGAGAGGCAGGGACTGATTAGGAACAGTCAGCATGGTTTTGTGAGTGGAAAATCATGTCTCACGAATTTGATTGAGTTTTTTGAAGGGGTAACCAAGAAGATAGATGAGGGCTGTGCAGTAGACGTGGTCTACATGGACTTTAGCAAAGCCTTTGACAAGGTACCGCATGGTAGGTTGTTACATAAGGTTAAATCTCACGGGATCCAAGGTGAGGTAGCCAATTGGATACAAAATTGGATTGACGATAGAAGACAGAGGGTGGTTGTAGAGGGTTGTTTTTCAAACTGGAGGCCTGTGACCAGCGGTGTGCCTCAGGGATCGGTACTGGGTCCGCTGTTATTTGTTATTTATATTAATGATTTGGATGAGGATTTAGGAGGCATGGTTAGTAAGTTTGCAGATGAGACCAAGATTGGTGGCATTGTGGACAGTGAAGAAGGTTATCTAGGATTGTAACGGGATCTTGATAAATTGGGCCAGTGGGCCGATGAATGGTAGATGGAGTTTAATTTAGATAAATGTGAGGTGATGCATTTTGGGAGATCGAATCGGGCCTGGACCTACTCCGTTAATGGTAGGGCATTGGGGAGAGTTATAGAACAAAGGGATCTAGGAGTAGAGGTTCATAGCTCCTTGAAAGTGGAGTCACAGGTGGATAGGGTGGTGAAGAAGGCATTCAGCATGCTTGGTTTCATTGGTCAGAACATTGAGTACAGGAGTTGGGATGTCTTGCTGAAGTTGTACAAGACATTAGTAAGGCCATACTTGGAATACTGTGTACAGTTCTGGTCACCCTATTATAGAAAGGATATTATTAAACTAGAAAGAGTGCAGAAAAGATTTACTAGGATGCTACCGGGTCTTGATGGTCTGACTTATAGGGAGAGGTTGGATAGACTGAGACTTTTTTCCCTGGAGAGTAGGAGGTTTAGGGGTGATCTTATAGAAGTCTATAAAATAATGAGGGGCATAGATAAGGTAGATAGTCAAAATCTTTTCCCAAAGGTAGGGGAGTCTATAGCGAGGGGGCATAGATTTAAGGTGAGAGGGGAGAGATAGAAAAGGGTCCAGAGGGGCAATTTTTTCACTGAAAGGGTGGTGAGTGTCTGGAACGAGCTGCCAGAGGCAGTAGTAGAGGTGGGTACAATTTTGTCTTTTAAAAAGCATTTGGACAGTTACATGGGTAAGATGGGTATGGAGGGATTTGGCCAAGTGCAGGCAATTGGGACTAGCTTAGTGGTATAAACTGGGCGACATGGACATGTTGGGCCGAAGGGCCTGTTTCCATGTTGTAAACTTCTATGATTCTATGATTCTATATCTAAGGAGGATTGGAAGATTGTGGCCAGAGCCTTCACAATTTCCACCCTTACTTCCCTCAGTAATATGGGATGCATCCCATCTGGACCGGGTGAAATTTCTACATTGAGTATTGCCAATCTTTTAATTACCTCCTCTTTATTTATTTTTATCCTATACAATATCACTGCTACCTCCTCCTTTATTGGTAAACTGGCAGCATCATCTTCCCGAGTGAAGACAGATACAAATTATTAATTTAGTGCTTCAGCCAAGCCCTCTGCCTCCACAAAAAGATTTACTATTTTTATCCCTAATCGGCCACACCCTTCCTTTGACTACACCTTTACTATTTATATCCATATAAAAGACTTTGGGTTCCCTTTTATGTTAGCCGCTAATCTCTTCTCCTACGCTCTCTTTGCTCCACTTATTCCCTTTTTTAGATCTCCCCTGTACTTTCTTTATTCAGCCTGGTTCTCTACTGTATTATGAACCTTAAATTCATCATAAACCTCTTTTTTTCTGTTTCATTTTAATCTCTTTATCTTTCGTCATCCAGGGAGCTCCAGCTTTGAATGCCCTTCCTTTCTCCCCCG
Source organism: Heptranchias perlo (assembly GCF_035084215.1). Taxonomy (NCBI): domain Eukaryota; kingdom Metazoa; phylum Chordata; class Chondrichthyes; order Hexanchiformes; family Hexanchidae; genus Heptranchias; species Heptranchias perlo. Next base: position 108,831 of record NW_027139498.1, read on the forward strand.
TAGGGATCTGCCTACTCTGCACCTGAACCAACTCCTCCTTGAAGGCCTCCCATTGTTCAATTACTGTTCTGCCTGACAATTTTTGATTCCAATCCACCTGGGCAAGATTCCTTTTTAACTCACTGAAATTTGCCCTCCTTCAGTTAAGCATTTTCACGTTTGATTGTTCCTTGTCCTTTTCCGTAACTATTCTAAACCAAATGATATTATGATCACTGTTCCCCAAATGCTGCCCCACTGAAACATGCTCCACCTGCCCCACTTCATTCCTCAGAACTAGATCCAGCACCATTTCCCTTGTGGTTGGGCCGGAAACACATTGTTCCACAAAGTTTTCTTGAACACTTTTCAGGAATTCTTCTCCCCCTTCGCCCTTTACTCTGTTACTGTCGCAGTCTATATTGGGATAATTGAAGTCCCCCATTATCATAGCTCCTCTATTGTTCCTTAATTTTAACCAGATTCTGTCTTTGACCCCTTAGCTACATCATCTCTTTTCAGTGCTATAATAGTTCGTTTGCTCAAAACTGCCATGCCCCCTCCTTTCTTTCCTTCCCTATCTTTCATGAATACCTTATAGCCCGGAAAATTAAGTTCCCAATCCTCCCCTTCTTTAAACCAAGTCTCCATTATTGCCATTCTATCATCGTCTCACGTGGCGACATGAGCCGGCAGCTCATCAACCTTATTTACCACACTACTTGCACATGCACTCGAATCGCAGACTGCCTCGCATTTGCCACCTATTTGTTCCCTCCTCTTTCTGATCTGTTCTTTACTCTAGTGCTATTTGTCCCTCCCAGTCCTCTGTGCACCTTGATTCTCCTCTCTAATGTGTCAACCTGGTGTCTATTCCCCAGCCAAATTAGTGTAAACCACCTCCTACAGCACTGGTTAACCTCCCCTTGAGGACATCGGTCCCAGCTCTGTTGAGGTGCAACCCGTCCATCTTGAACAGATCCCTCCTGCCCCAGAACTGGTCTCAATACACCATGTATCTGAAGCCCACCCTCCAGCATCATTTCTCCAGCCACACATTAACCTGCCTTATTTTACTATTCCTGTACTCATGAGCCCATGGCACTGTGTGTAATCCAGAGATTACCACATTTGAGATCCTGTTTTTTAACTTCCGCCCTAGCTCCTGCAACACCGACTGGAGGACCTCGACCCTTTTCCTTCCTATGTCATCGGTTCCCACATGGATCACGAAGTCTGGCTGTTCCCCTTCCCCCGTCAAGATTTTCTGCACCCTCTCAGTAATGTCCTTTACCCTGGCATCAGTGAGGCAACACACCATGCGAGACTCACGTTGGCGGTTGCAGAAACGCCTATCTATCCCCTGACAATGGAATCCCCTGTAACAACCGCATTTATTTTGCCCCCCTGTGCAGCCGAGTCCCCCATGGTGCTGTGGATTTGTTCCTGACTGCACTCCCCGAGGTGTCAACACCCTCACTGGTTTTCAACACTCAATACTGGTTGTGAGTGCCACACTCCCAGGGGACTCCTGCATTGCCTGTCTGTTCCTTCCAGTTTGTCTGGTGATCATCCACTCTCTCTCCGCATGAACTCTCCGTATCTGCGGGGTGACCACCTCCTGAAACGTGCTATCCACATAACTCTCTGCTTCCCGTATGCACTGCAGTGACGCCAGCCGCCCCTTCAGCTCAGAAACCTCGAGCTCGAGCTCGAGCAGTTGGCGGCATTTCCTGCACATGTGCTTCTCCAGGACACACAAACTATCCTGGAGTTCCCACATGGCACAGGATGTGCATGCGACGGGCCTCAGCTGTCCCGCCATGTTAGCTTCAGTCATTTAAACTTTGTTTTGCTTTAAGGCACTTTACTGTTTATCTATCACTAAAACACGAACTACTAAAAAATACCATCCAATTAACTAAATACTGACTTACCCTCGGCGCTCCTCGTCTTGTTTAGATTCCTCGTGCGGCTCCCTTTATGCTTCGCTCAGTCTTAGTCGACAGTGCTTTGGTTCAAATCACTTACCACCTCATTCCATCTCTGAAACTAATTCCCACACTCACCAAATTCCCACACTCACCTAATTCCCAGTTGAAAGTCCTCACCCTGTTAGCATTTCAGTCCGTTCGAGATTCGCTCTCTGTCTTTCCCAACCTCTGTGCTCAAGGCTTTATTTTTTACCTCTTCTCTCATCTCACCATATTCACTTTTGTCATTCTCTCCTTCATTGTATTGTGTGTATGCCTTTTTATTTAGATTCAATTTAATTCTCACCTCTTTATTTATCCATGATATCTCATTTGTTGTTCTTATTTCATCACAAAAAACATAAGAACATAAGAATTAGGAGCAGGAGCAGGCCATATAGCCCCTCGAGGCTGCTCCGCCATTCAATAAGATCATGGCTGATCTTCGACCTCAACTCCACTTTCCTGCCCGACCCCCATATCCCCTGTCCCCTAGAGTCTAAAACTCTGTCTATCTCTGCCTTGTATGTACTTAACGACACAGCATTCAAAGCCCTTTGGGGTAGAGAATCCCAAAGGTTACAACCCTCTGCGAGAAGAAATTCCTCCACATCTGTCTTGAATGGCTGACCCCTTATCCTGCGAATATGCCCACTAGTTCTAGACTCTCTAGCCAGGGGAAACAATCTCTCAGCATCAACCCTGTCTAGCCCCTCATAATCTTATATGTTTCAATGAGATCACCACTTATTCTTCTAAACTCCAGAGAGTATAGGCCAATTGTACTCAACCTCGTGGAATGTATTTCTCCTGAACTCTATTGCTCTTTCCTTTAAATGTCGCCCACCGTTGTTCTATCTCTTTGTCTGTCAATATGTTTCTCCAGTTTGCCTTCCTTTGATCCATCTTCGTTCCCTCATAATTGACCCCACCCCTATACCTTTATGTCTCTTAATCATTATCTTAAACCTCTTATGTCTCTTAATCATTATCTTAAATACTGTGATCACTAACCCGTAGATCTTCTCTCACACTTACTCCACGTATCTGCTCCAGCTCATTCCCCATTATTAAGTCTCCCAGTGCTTCTCCTCTTGTTGATGTTCTTATGCATTGGGTCAGAAAGGAGTCTTGTAAATATTGTAAAAAGCTCATTCCCCTTCTCCCCTTTCACTCCCTCTTCCTGCCAGTTTATTTGGGGTTAGTTGAAATCTCTAATGATTCCGATTCTGTGTTATTTCCTCATTCCATAAATGTGCCTGCGTATTTCCCTCTCCACTTCCTTGCCACTATTTTATGGGCTGGAGTATATCACCAATAGTGTGACTGATCCATTCCTATCCTTCATCTCAATCCATCTCAATATGGATTGTGTTTTATCTCTTTGTTAGTTATATCCTCTCCTGCTACGGCCATTATGTTATGTCTAATGAACACCTCCACCTCTCCTTCCCTTTTATTTCTAAATACATTATATCTGCAATATTTAACTACATGTCGAAATCCAGCGTCATTCTGCCGCAGTAAATGAAAGATGAAATATCAGAACAGGTGTTCAACATCACACGGATGAGATAAGCCTCGAGAGGAAGCTAGGAAGATCATTCATTGGACACCCGCTCTCTAAAGGGTGACACGATTTGTGGCCTGAACCTCTATTGACAGTAAAGTTATAAACAACGGAAACTGGTCCTAGTATTGAGTGAAGAGATGTCGTTGAAATTGTCGTTGGAACTTAGTTGAACCGATGCAGCATAAACGAGAGCAAATGAAACTTTATCGCTGTACTGAACGGTCACTCACAATCTAACAACAAGAAATAAATGCTCAGAGAACAGAAACACGGTGATCTGAGCACCAAAAATAAACAGTCTGAGCTTCAGATAACATTGAGACTAAAGGAAACTACAGGCCAGTTAGCATGACATCAGTCGTCGGGAAAATGCTGGAATTCATTATTAAGGAAGTGGTAACAAGGCACTTAGAAAATCATAATATAATTAGACAGAGTGAGCATGGTTTTATGAAAGGGAAATCGTGTTTAACAAATTTATTAGAGTTCTTTGAGGATGTAACCAGCAGGATAGATAAAGGGGAACTAGTGGGAAAGTAATCTGTGAGGAGGACACAACAAGTCTGCAAAGGGGATATGGACATGTGAGTTGAGTGGGCAAGGAGGTGGAAGACAGAGTATAATGTGGGGAATGTGAGGTTATTCATTTTGGTAGGAAGAATAGAAAAACAGAATGTTTTTTAAAGAGTGAGAAACTATTAAATGTTGGTGTTCAGGGAGATTTGTACAAAAAGTTAGCATGCTGGTACAGCAAGCAAAAGGAAGGCAAATGGCATGTTGGCCTTTAATACAAGGAGTACAAGAGTATGGAAGTCTTACTACAATTGTACAGGGCTTTGGTGAGACCTCACCTGGAGTACTGTGTACAGTTCTGGTTTCCTTATCCAAGGAAGGATATACTTGCCTAAGAGGCGGTGCAACGAAGGTTGGACTGAGATGAAAGGGTTGTCAGTGTGGAGAAATTGAGCAGAATGGGCCTATAGTGTTTGGAGTTTAGAAGAATGAGACGTGGTCTCATTGAAACATACAAGATTCCAAGAGAGCTTAAGAGGGTAGATGGTGAGAGGTTGTTTCCCATGGCAGGAGAGTCTAGAACCAGGGGGCATAGTCGCAGGATAAGGGGTCGGCCATTTAAGACTGAGATTATGAGGAACCAATTCACACAGAGGGTTGCGAATCTTTGGAATTCTCTCCCCCAGAGCACTGTGGATGCTGAGCCGTTGAATATGTTCAAGGCTGAGCTAGGTAGATTTTTGGGCTCTCGGGGAATCAAGGGATATGGGGATCGGACAGGAAAGTAGATTTGAGATCGAAGATCAGCCATGATCTTATTGAATGGCAGAGCAGGCTCAAGAGGCCGTAAGGCCGACTCCTGTTCCTATTGTTTATGTTCTTAAGTTCTAAAGGGCTAGAACATTAGAAAGGATATATTAGCCTTGGAAGGAGTGCAGTGCAGTTTCACCAGAATGATACCAGGACTCCATGGGTTAGATTATGAGGAGAGATTACATAAACTCGGCTTGTATTGCCTAGAATATAAAAGTTAATGGGTGATTTGATTTTGAAACGAATTGAAAAGGCAGATAGAGAGATTTTTTTTCCACTGATGGGGAATCTAGGGCAGGGGGACCTAACCTTAAAGTCAGAGCCGGGCCATCCAGGAGAGAAGTTAGGAAACACTTCTTCACGAAAAAATTGGTAGAAATGTGGAATTCGCCCACAAAAAGCAGTAAAAGCCTCTCAATTCGTAATTTTAAATCTGAGATCGATACATTTTCACTAACAAAGGGTATTAAGGGGTATGGAGTTATAGTATCATTGAAGGTGGAGCACAGGAGGAAGCCATTCGGCCCATTGTGCTTGTGAAAGAGCTATCCAATTAGTCCCATTTTCCTGCTCATTCCCCATATCTCTGTAAAGTTTTCAGTTCAAGTATTTATCTAATTCCTTTTTCAAAATTACTGTTGAATCTGCTTCCACCTCCCTTTCAGGCAGTGAATTCCAGATTAGAACACCTCGCTGTGTAAAAGCTTGTTTCCTCATGTCGCCTCTGGCTCTTTTGCCGATCCCTTAAATCAGTGACCTCTGGTTACCGGCCCTTCTTCCACTGGAAATAATGTCTCCTTATTTACTCTGTCAAAACCGTTCATGATTTTGAACACCTCTATTAAATCTCCTCTTAACCTTCTCTGTTTGAAGGAGAACAACCCCAGATTCTCCAGTCTCTCCACAGAACTGAAGTCCCTCATCCCTGGTACCATTCTAGTAAATCTCTTCTGCACCCTCTCTAAGGCCATGACATCCTAAAGTGTGTTACCCAGAATTGAGCACAATTCTCCAGCTGAGGACGAACCAGTGTTTTATAAAGTCAAGGCAGGTAAATGGAGTGAGGAAACAGATCAGCCATGATCTCATTGAATGATGGAACAGACTCGAGGGGCAGAACGGTGTACTCCTGTTCCTATGTCCTGTGTCCTTATGTTACAGTGGCTGTACGTTAAATTTCAGGTGAGATTTTTGTCTGATCCCAGGGCCACCTCTAACGCTATAGTTTCTGTCCATCACATTTTAGGGGAGATTTCTGCTGATTTCAGTGTTGCCTCTTACTTTACAGTGTGTGTCCATTACATTCCAGTTGAGATTTCTGTCTGAGTCCAGGATCCTTCTGATTTTATAATGCTTTACCTTTACATTTCAGGTGAGATTGCTATTTGATCCCAGGGAATTATTTAAACCTATAATGTACAGGGTCTGCCCATTATATTTCAGGTGGAATTTAAGACTGATTCCAGGGGCCCCATTGACTCTCACGTATCTATCCAATAGATTTCAGGTGAGATTTCTGTCTGATGCCAGGGAAACGCTTTAACCCTTTGGTTCTGAACTCTTGGAAATGCAGTAGAAGGAATCGCTCTGTTCCATTCTCCTTCATAGTTCTGAACTCCTGGGCATGTTGTCGAAAGTCTCCCTTATCTACATGTGCCAGACCTACTGCCAAGTTATGGGGAGGATTTAGGGCACAAAATGGAAACCGTTTCAAGTGGGGAGGACCCCTGGTAACAGCAGATGGTGTCTGAGTGACCGGGAGGGAGAATCGATCCAAAGGTGAGGATATACCTGTTCAACCCCCTGACATGCGGCCGTGTATTTCCCGTTCCGCAGCTGGTGATGCGAGAGCCTGGTGTATGGTACTGGAGTTAAAAATGTAGAACATCAAGGGGCCTGACACCCCGCCAGCGTTCCTGTGTCTCCACATCCACCGCGATGACGGCAGTTTCTCCAACTAATGGCTGAAGGTGGAACTCTGAGACCTGGGAGGACGGCCAGTGGATACATCATCTGGAGACATAAGCAGCGATAAACCACCACCCCCGCCCCCCCCCCCCCCCCCCCCACACACACACACCAGTGTCCTCTCTTTGTGCCAGATATGTATAGCTGCAGTTCCCGGGGTAGAGACTGAAACTCTGCTCAGTGTGAGATATGTAAAGCTGCAGTTCCCGGGGTAGAGACTGAAACTCTGCTCAGTGTGAGATATGTATAGCTGCAGTTCCTGGGGCAGAGACTGAAACTCTGCTCAGTGTGAGATATGTATAGCTGCAGTTCCCGGGGCAGAGACTGAAACACTGCTCAGTGTGAGATATGTATAGCTGCAGTTCCCGGGGCAGAGACTGAAATTCTGCTCAGTGTGAGATAGGTATAGCTGCAGTTCCTGGGGCAGAGACTGAAATTCTGCTCAGTGTGAGATATGTATAGCTGAAGTTCCCGGGACAAAGACTGAAACTCTGCTCAGTGTGAGATATGTAAAGCTGCAGTTCCCGGGGTAGAGACTGAAACTCTGCTCAGTGTGAGATATGTATAGCCGCAGTTCCCGGGGTAGAGACTGAAACTCTGCTCAGTTTGAGATATGCATATCTGCAGTTCCCTGGGTAGAGACTGAAACTCTGCTCAGTGTGAAATATGTATAGCTGCAGTTCCCTGGGTAGAGACTGAAACTCTGCTCAGTGTGAGATATGTATAGCTGCAGTTCCCGGGGTAGAGACTGAAACTCTGCACAGTGTGAGATATGTATAGCTGCAGTTCCAGGGGTAGAGACTGAAACTCTACTCAGTGTGAGATATGTATAGCTGCAGTTCCCGGGGTAGAGACTGAAACTCTGCTCAGTGTGAGATATGTATAGCTGCAGTTCCCGGGGTAGAGACTGAAATTCTGCTCAGTTTGAGATATGTGTAGCTGCAGTTCCCAGGGCTGCCACTGAGTAACAGCACCATTCTGAGTCCGATCACTGAGACAAGGTCCAGCTTCAGTTGGTGTGATGGAGGGCGGGAAATCCATGGCATGAATAACAATCAGGTTATTTGTTCGGAGCGATTTCATATTACTGTGTTATATTGAATGATCTCAATATGTTAGAATTTAAATCAACTGCTACTGTAATTTGTGAAGCGACCTGTAGCTGCTTGGGGCCTATCCCAAAAGGGTTATTGGTCCAGCTGTAGCCTGGCTGATGCCAATCATCAGTGGGATGGTGAGCTGCTGGACTCGGGAATCTCCCGGCTCGGGGTGTTCATGGATCTCAATTTCTCCTCTCTGTACCGGGAAAGGCAATTTGAAAAGGTCAGTGAAATGATGATCGGCGAAATGATGACCAATGAAATGATGATCACTGAAATGATGGTCAGTAAATGATGATCAATGAAATAATGATCAATAAAACGATGATCGGTGAAATGATGATCAGTGAAATGATGATCGGTGAAATGATGATCAGTGGAATGACGATCAGTGAAATGATGATCAATGAAATGATGATCGGTGAAATGATGATCGGTGAAATGATGATCGGTGAAATGATGATCGGTGAAATGATGATCAATGAAATGATGATCGGTGAAATGATGATCGGTGAAATGATGATCAGTGAAATGATAATCAGTGAAATGATGATCGGTGAAAAGATGATCGGTGAAATGATGATCAGTGAAATGATAATCAGTGAAATGATGATCGGTGAAAAGATGATCGGTGAAATGATGATCAGTGAAATGATGATCAGTGAAATGATGATTGGTGAAATGATGATCGGTGAAATGATGATCAGTGAAATGATAATCAGTGAAATGATGATTGGTGAATTGATGATCGGTGAAATGATGATCAGTGAAATGATGATCGGTGAAATGATGATTAGTGAAAAGATGATCGGTGAAATGATGATCGGTGAAATGATTATTAGTGAAAAGATGATCAGTGAAATGAAGATCGGTGAAATGATGATCAGTGAAATGATGATCGGTGAAACGAAGATCGGTGAAATGATGATCGGTGATCGGTGAAATGAAGATCGGTGAAATGATGATCGGTGAAATGATGATCGGTGAAATGATGATCGGTTAAATGATGATCAGTGAAATGATGATCAGTGAAATGATGATCGGTTAAATGATGATCAGTGAAATGATGATCGGTGAAATGATGATTGGTGAAATGATGATCGGTGAAATGATGATCAGTGAATTTGGTTTGAGTCTGAGAAAACTCCTTCCTCGGTTTTCTATCAGTTTCCACCACACGGTTATTCCGTTATTTTGCATCATTCCAATGCCCGGTCCGTGACTGATTTCCTTTTCAGACTCACAGCGGCCATTGGTCTCTCGGGAGAAGGCGGTGGGTGGAACCTGGGCTCATTGTTTTCAGAAGTGGGCAGCTTACTTCTCATTGGGGGATTTTACCGGACTGCAATTCACGCTTCACACCTGATTGAAATGTATTGGTTATTTGGAAGGAAACATTGGTTTCTGTACAAACTGTTGTGAACGAATTAACTCCCAGATCAGTCGGGAGGTGCTGGAGGGACCGCTCGGTATCTGCAAACAGTTCGGTTAATGTTCGGTCCCATCGGTGTAAGCGGCTCTCGGGACGATGCTGCGGGCCTTCCTCACCCTATTTCTACTACAGGTCCTGAACTGTGAGTTATTGATCATTGAAAGTATTCGGTTATCTATTGATACGGTGATTATTATTAAAATATCTGCCTCATTAATATAATTATTGATCTTTCGTACGGAACACATTGAGGTGATGTGGAAAGGAAATGTTCTTTTCTTGAATTGTAATAGTGTTATGTAGAGTTTAGAAATCGGGGCTTGTTTATCAATCGCCTGCCACCTGCGGCTCTTGGACAGACAGAGCAGACTGGAGTTGAAATTCTAATCGGACTATTTAAACTGAGCCTGTTAGAAGTAGAGCGCGGTCACTGTGAGAATAGAGAGTATCGGAGTCTGGGGTGTAATTAACTCACTGAGTGTAGAACACCAGTCAAAGCTGCACCTACTGCCGACTGACCCCACACAGACATTTCTGTCCCCGATAATTCTCAGTGGAAGAGCTGTCTGACCCGCGTGCGAGACAGAGAATTAAAATAAACATTTTAAAATAGTTTTTTCAGCATTAGATTGTTGGAAAAGATTTATAAATATTGTAAAATTAAATATTAACTAGAGTTAGAACCGATAATGCTTCAATTATTATTAATTATTATTATAAATATTATTATGTACACGCTCCAAAAAGTGATGTTACTGAAATTTCCTAAATGTCTGTGGGATTTGCTGTGTGAGGATTGTTGTTCAGTTAGTGATGATCTTCAAAATGATCACCCTTTTATATTAAATTAATCTTTCTATTTCATACATTCATATGTACAGTGTCGTATAATGAACGTTTCTCATGCTCCTTCCACATGCTCCATACTTTTTGTACAGTGTTATGTGGTGTTTAATGATAGATCGAGACTTGTTTATCAATCGCCTTCCACCTGCGGCTCTTGTGCAGACAGAGCAGACTGGAGTTGAAATTCCAATCGGACGATTTAAACTGAGCCTGTTAGAAGTAGAGCGCGGTCACTGTTAGAATAGAGAGTATCGGAGTCTGGGGTGTAAGTTAACTCACTGAGTGTAGAACACCAGTCAAAGCTGCACCTACTGCCGACTGATCCCACACAGACATTTCTGCCCCGATAATTCTCAGTGGAAGCGCTGGCTGAACCCAGTGTGATAGAGAGAATTGAAATAAACACATTTGTAATAGTTTGTTCAACATTAGAGTGTTGGAAATAGTTTATAAATATTGCATAATTAAATATTAACTAGAGATGGAACCAATATTGGAACAATTAGTATTAATTGTTAGTATAATTATTATAAAGCACACACTCCAAAAATAATATTATTCTTAGGTCCTAAATCTCCAAGTATATGCCATGTGAGTATTCTTGTTTAGTTAGCGAGTATCTTCAAAATTAGAAGTTTTTATATCAAATAAAGCTTTCTATTTGATGCATTTGGATGTACAGTGTCTTCTTGAAAGTAATGTTTCTTGATCTGTATATTTATTAATCTCTATCAATAAGAAATGCTGGCTTACAGACAGGGAAATGTTCTCGCACTGTTACCAGATAGATCGTGCGTTTACTTTAAGTATTAGGGTAAATCTCATTTTATTTTATAAAACTGATTGAATACTAAAATACTGTTTCTGTAGATGATTTAAAGAGCGTTGATTACAAAGCATAAAACAGAGAAGAAAAAATGAAATGTACTTTACTCCCTGAATCATTTCCACAAATCTCATGCTCATGAAAACCAATTTATAAAAAGAGTGCATATTTTATTCAAATTTGTCTCTGAATGTGATCGTGTGATGTGTAAAACAAAAATAATTAAATTTCTACAATTGTTGTTCAATGCACAGTTTTGTTTGTGTGATGTTATGTTCCATCTGCTTCAAATAGACAAAAATCTTCCATTTCTGTCGGTGTCAGTGAATATGTTGAGAATATTTTAGATCTGATTCATACATAGGTTAAATTACCTGAGGGCGTTTGTGTCAAATTTACATTTAAAACCTAAATTGAATAAAAATACCGCGGCATTTTGTTTTAATTTGTCCCCTGCGGCTCTTGCCGGACAGAGCAGACTGGGGTTGAAATTCTAATCGGACTATTTAAACTGAGCCTGTTAGAAGTAGAGCGCGTTCACTGTTAGAATAGAGAGTATCGGAGTCTGGGGTGTAAGTTAACTCACTGAGTGTAGAACATCAGTCAAAGCTGCACCTACTGCCGACTGATCCCACGCAGACATTTCTGTCCCCGATATCTCTCAGTGGAAGAGCTGTCTGACCCGCGTGCGAGACAGAGAATTAAAATAAACATTTTAAAATAGTTTTTTCAGCATTAGATTGTTGGAAAAGATTTATAAATATTGTAAAATTAAATATTAACTAGAGTTAGAACCGATAATGCTTCAATTATTATTAATTATTATTATAAATATTATTATGTACACGCTCCAAAAAGTGATGTTACTGAAATTTCCTAAATGTCTGTGGGATTTGCTGTGTGAGGATTGTTGTTCAGTTAGTGATGATCTTCAAAATAATCACCCTTTTATATTAAATTAATCTTTCTATTTCATACATTTATATGTACAGTGTCGTATAATGAACTTTTCTCATGCTCCTTCCACATCCTCCATACTTTTTATACAGTGTTATGTGGTGTTTAATGATAGATCGAGACTTGTTTATCAATCGCCTTCCACCTGCGGCTCTTGTGCAGATAGAGCAGACTGGAGTTGAAATTCCAATCGGACTATTTAAACTGAGCCTGTTAGAAGTAGAGCGGGGTCACTGTTAGAATAGAGAGTATCGGAGTCTGGGGTGTAAGTTAACTCACTGAGTGTAGAACACCAGTCAAAGCTGCACCTACTGCCGACTGATCCCACACAGACATTTCTGTCCCCGATATTTCTCAGTGGAAGAGCTGTCTGACCCCCATGTGATAAAGAGAATTGAACTAAAATATTTTGACTAGTTTGTTCAGCATTAGAATGTGGGACAAGGACTATTAATATTGTCTAATTAAATATTAACTAGAAATGGAACCAATGTTGTTACTATTAGTATTAATCGTAAGTATAATTATTATTAAGTACAATCTCCAAAAAATGATGTTACTGAAGATCCTAAATCTCCGGTGAATTTGCAGTATCAGAATTTTTGTTTAGTTATTGATATCTTCAAAATTTTAACTTTTATATTAAATTAAGCTTTCTATTTCATACAGTGTTATGCAGAATGTCATGTCTTAATTAATGTTTTATAATCTCCTTCCACATGCCTGTTAGAAGTAGAGTGTCCTGTGGAGTGTAATGAGATATCGGGACTTGTTTCTCAGTCTCCTTCCATCTGCATGATATTTTTTGCTGAGTTTGTCGGTCGGTGACTCCGTTCGGTTTCTCACGCTTTCCAGTCTGTGTTTGATTATTTAATAATCTCTATCAATAAGAAATGCTGCTTTACAGACAGGGAAATGTTCTCGCGCTATTGTCAGTTAGGTTATGCGTTCAGCAAATGTGATTTCCGTGAATTTCTTTATTTAATTTTATAAAACTGATTGGATATTAAATCCTGCTTTTGCAGATAATTTAAAGAGCATTTACTGCATATCATTGAACAGAGAAAAACATGAAATGTATTCCACTCGCTGAATCATTTTAAAAAATCACGTACTGATCAAAACCGGACGGTCTGCACCTGGGCAGGGCCGGGACCGCTGTCCTAGGAGGAGTGTTTGCTAGTGCTGTTGGGGAGGGTTTAAACTAAAGTGGCAGGGGGTTGGGAACCTGAGCAGGGAGAGAGAGGAAAGCGTAACAGGAAGGGACAAAAGGTATGGAGTAATAGGTAAAGTGTTAAAAAAGGAAAAAGCAGGAACTCAGCGTCACAAAACAGATTTGAAAGTTCTTTATCTGAATGCACGTAGCATTCGTAATAAAATGGACGAGTTAACGGCACAAATAACTACGTATGGGTATGATCTTGTGGCCATTACAGAAACATGGCTGCAGGGTGACAACGACTGGGAATTAAATATGCCAGGGTATTTAACAATCAGGAAGGACAGGCAGGAAGGAAGGGGAGGTGGGGTGGCTATGTTAATAAAGGAAGGAATCACTGTAATACAGAGAAATGATATTGGGACAAAGCATCAAGATAATGAAACAGTTTGGGTGGAGATAAGGAATAATAAGGGAAAAAAAACATTAGTGGGCGTAGTATATAGGCCTCCTAATAGTTGCAACTCTGCTGGAAGAAGTATTAATCAGGAGATAGTCGGGGCATGTAATAAGGGAACAGCCATAATTATGGGGGATTTTAATTATCATATTAACTGGACAAATCAAATTGGGCAGAGCAGCCTTGAGGACGAGTTCATTGAGTGCATCAGGGATGGATTTCTTGAGCAGTATGTAACTGATCCTACAAGGGGGCAGGCAACCTTGGACCTGGTCCTGTGTAATGAGTCAGGATTAATTAATAATGTCCTAGTTAAGGATCCCCTTGGAACGAGCGACCACAACATGGTTGAATTCCATATCCAATTAGAGGGTGAGAAGGTTGATTCTCAAACAAGCGTACTGAGCTTGAATAAAGGAGACTATGATGGTATGAGAGCGGAATTGATTAAAGTGGACTGGGAAAATAGATTAAAGGGTAAGACGGTACATGAGCAGTGGTGTTCATTTAGGGAGTTATTTTACAACTTTCAAAATAAATATATTCCACTGAGGAAAAAAGGGTGTAAAAGAAATGACAGCCACCCGTGGCTAAGTAAAGAAATCAAGGATAGTATCCGACTAAAAACAAGGACATATAAGGTAGCCAAACTTAGTGGGAGGATAGAAGATTGGGAATTCTTCAAAAGACAGCAAAAAGTAACTAAAGGATTGATTAAGAAAGGGAAGTTAGATTATGAAAAGAAATTAGCAAAAAATATAAAAACAGATAGCAAGAGTTTCTATAGTTATATAAAAAGAAAAAGGGTGGCTAAGGCAAACATAGGTCCCTTAGAGGATGAGACCGGGAAATTAATGGTGGGAAACATGGAGATGGCAAAAATGCTGAACAAATATTTTGTTTCAGTCTTTACAGTAGAGGACACTAAGAATATCCCAACACTGGACAAACAGGGGACTCTCGGGGGGGAGGAGCTAAATACGATTAAAATCACTCAAGAGATGGTACTCAGTAAAATAATGGGACTCAAGGCGGATAAATCCCCTGGACCTGATGGCTTCCATCCTAGGGTCTTGAGGGAAGTGGCAGTAGGGATTGTGGATGCTTTGGTGATAGTTTTCCAAAATTCCCTGGACTCAGGAGAGGTCCCGGCAGATTGGAAAACTGCTAATGTAACACCGTTATTTAAAAAGGGTAGTAGGCAGAAGGCTGGAAATTATAGGCCAGTTAGCTTAACATCTGTGGTGGGTAAAATTTTGGAGTCTATTATTAAGGAGACAGTAACGGAACATTTAGATAAGCATAATTTAATAGGACAAAGTCAGCATGGCTTTATGAAGGGGAAGTCATGTCTGACAAATTTGCTTGAGTTCTTCGAGGATATAACGTATAGGGTGGATAAAGGGGAACCAGTGGACGTAGTGTATTTAGACTTCCAGAAGGCATTCGACAAGGTGCCACATAAAAGATTATTACTTAAGATAAAAAATCACGGGATTGGGGGTAATATTCTGGCATGGGTGGAGGATTGGTTATTGAACAGGAAGCAGAGAGTTGGGATAAATGGTTCATTTTCGGACTGGCAACCAGTAACCAGTGGTGTTCCACAGGGGTCGGTGCTGGGTCCCCAACTCTTTACAATCTATATTAACGATTTGGAGGAGGAGACCGAGTGCAACATATCAAAATTTGCAGATGATACAAAGATGGGAGGGAAAGTAGAGAGTGAGGAGGACATAAAAAACCTGCAAGGGGATATAGACAGGCTGGGTGAGTGGGCGGAGATTTGGCAGATGCAATATAATATTGGAAAATGTGAGGTTATGCACTTTGGCAGGAAAAATCAGAGAGCAAGTTATTTTCTTAATGGCGAGAGACTGGAAAGTACTGCAGTACAAAGGGATCTGGGGGTCCTAGTGCAAGAAAATCAAAAAGTTGGTATGCAGGTGCAGCAGGTGATCAAGAAAGCCAACGGAATGTTGGCTTTTATTGCTTGGGGGATAGAATATAAAAACAAGGAGGTATTGCTGCAGTTATATAAGGTATTGGTGAGACCGCACCTGGAATACTGCATACAGTTTTGGTCTCCATACTTAAGAAAAGACATACTTGCTCTCGAGGCAGTACAAAGAAGGTTCACTCGGTTAATCCCGGGGATGAGGGGGCGGACATATGAGGAGAGGTTGAGTAGATTGGGACTCTACTCATTGGAGTTCAGAAGAATGAGAGGCGATCTTATTGAAACATATAAGATTGTGAAGGGTCTTGATCGGGTGGATGCAGTAAGGTTGTTCCCAAAGATGGGTGAAACTAGAACTAGGGGGCATAATCTTAGAATAAGGGGCTGCTCTTTCAAAACTGAGATGAGGAGAAACTTCTTCACTCAGAGGGTGGTAGGTCTGTGGAATTTGCTGCCCCAGGAAGCTGTGGAAGCTACATCATTAGATAAATTTAAAACAGAAATAGACAGTTTCCTAGAAGTAAAGGGAATTAGGGGTTATGGGGAGCGGGCAGGAAGTTGGACATGAAGCTGAGTTCGGATCGGTCAATGCCCTGTGGGTGGCGGAGAGGGCCCAGGGGCTATGTGGCCGGGTCCTGCTCCGACTTCTTGTGTTCTTTAGATTTGTGGTTGGGATCAGATCAGCCATGATCTTATTGAATGGCGGAGCAGGCTCGAGGGGCCGATTGGCCTACTCCTGCTCCAATTTCTTATGTTCTTATGTTCTTATAAAACCAATTTGATGAAAACGGTTATATTTTATTCAAATTTGTCATTCAATGTGATCGTATCAAGTGAACATTGAGATAGTTTAATTCATTTGTAGAATTTTCATTTAATACACATTTTGATTGTCTGAGTTTGAGTTCCATCAACTTCGAATCGGGAAGAATTCTCGACTTCTGTCGGTGTCAGTAACTATGCTTAGAATATTTTAGGTCTGATTAACACTTACTTTAGTTCCCAGAGCAGATGCGGGTCAAACTAAGATTTAAAACCGAAATCGATCACAAATACGGCGGCAGTTTGTTTTATTTTGTCCCCTGCGGCTCTTGTACAGACAGAGCAGACTGGAGTTCAAATTCTAATCGGACTATTTAAACTGAGCCTGTTAGAAGTAGAGCGGGGTCACTGTTAGAATAGAGAGTATCGGAGTCTGGGGTGTAAGTTAACTCACTGAGTGTAGAACACCAGTCAAAGCTGCACCTACTGCCGACTGACCCCACACAGACATTTCTGTCTCCAGTATTTCACAGTAGAAGAGCTGTCTGACCCGCGTGCGATACAGAGAATTGAACTAAAATATTTTGACTAATTTGTTCAGCATTAGAGTGTTGGACAAGGACTATAAATATTGTATAATTAAATATTAACTAGAGACGGAACCAATATTGTTTCAATTCGTATTAATAGTTAATATAATTATTATTAAGTACAGTCTCCAAAAATGATGTTACTGAAGATCCTAAATCTCCGGTGAATTTGCAGTATCAGAATTTTTGTTTAGTTATTGATATCTTCAAAATTTTAACTTTTATATTGAGTTAAGCTTTCTATTTCATACAGTGTTATGCAGAATGTCATGTCATAATTAATGTTTTATAATCTCCTTCCACATGCTTCATACTTTTTACACAGTGTCCTGTGGAGTGTAATGAGATATCGGGACTTGTTTCTCAGTCTCCTTCCATCTGCACGATATTTTTTGCTGAGTTTGTCGGTCGGTGACTCGGTTCGGTTTCTCACGCTTTCCAGTCTGTGTTTGATTATATTTATTAATCTTTATCAATAAGAAATGCTGCTTTACAGACAGGGAAACGTTCTCGCACTGTTATCAGATTGGTTATGCGTTCAGCAAATGTAATTTCCATAAATTTCTTTTTTTAATTTTATAAAACTGATTGGATATTGAATCCTGCTTTTGTAGATAATTTAAAGAGCATTTACTGCATATCATAGAACAGAGAAAAAGATGAAATGTATTCCACTCGCTGAATCATTTTGACAAATCGCGTGCTGATCAAACAAATTTTCAGAAAGCGGTTATATTTTATTCAAATGTGTCATTCAATGTGATCGTATCAAGTGAACATTGAGATGATTTAATTAATTTGTAGAATTTTCATCTAATACATATTTTGTTTGTCTGATTATGAGTTCCATCAACTTCAAATAGAGATCAATTCTCCACTTCTGTCAGTATCATTAACGATATTTAGAATATTTTAGATCTGATTAACACTTACTTAAATTCCCAGAGCTGATGAGAGTCAAACTTAGATTTTAAATCGAAATTGGACACAAATACGGCGGCAGTTTGTTTTATTTTGTCCCTTGAGGTTCTAGTACAGACAGACAGACTGGAGTTGAAATTCTAATCGGACTATTTAAACTGAGCCTGTTAGAAGTAGAGCGCGGTCACTGTTAGAATAGAGAGTATCGGAGTCTGGGGTGTAAGTTAACTCACTGAGTGTAGACCACCAGTCAAAGCTGCACCTACTGCCGACTGATCCCACACAGACATTTCTGTCCCCGGTATTTCTCAGTAGAAGCGCTGTCTGACCCCCGTGTGATAAAGAGAATTGAACTAAACATATTTTAAGTAGTTTGTTCAACATTAGAGTTGGCCAATGTTTATCAATATTTTCTAATTAAATATTAACTAGAGAGGGAACCAATATTGTTTCAATTAGTATTAATTATTATAAAGTACACTTACCGAAAAATAATGTAATTGACTGGTCCTAAATCTCTAAGTGTATGCTATGTGAGTATTCTTGTTTAGTTAGCGAGTATCTTCAAAATTATAACCCTTTTATATCAAATTAAGCTGTCTATTTCATGCATTTAGATGTACATTGTTTCTTGATCTGTCGATTTATTAATCTCTATCAATAAGAAATGCTGGTTTACAGACAGGGAAACGTTCTCGAACTGTTATCAGATAGATTGTGCGTTTACTTTAAGTATTAGGGTAAATCTCATTTCATTTTATAAAACTGATTGAATACTAAAATACTCTTTCTGTAGATGATTTAAAGAGGGTTGATTGCAAAGCATAGAACAGTGAAAATCATGAAATGTACTTTACTCCCTGAATCATTTTCACAAATATCATGCTCATGAAAACCAATTTATAAAAAGGGTGCATATTTTGTTCAGATTTGTCTCTGAATGTGATCGTGTGATGTGTAAATTAAAAAGTATAATTTCATTTGTACAATTTTTGTTCAATGCACGTTTTCAGTTTTCTGATTTTATTGTCAATCTGCTTCAAATAGAAAACAATCCTCCATTTCTGTCGGTGTCAGTGAACATGTTGAGAATATTTTAGATCTGATTAACGCCTCGTTTAAATTACCGGAGGACATTTGTATCAAACTTAGATTTAAAACCGAAATCGATCACAAATACATTTTGCTCAACGTTGAAGTGTTGGACAAGGACTATAAGTATTGTATAATTACATATTAACTGAGGGTGGAACCAATACTGTTCCAATTTTTAAAATTATTTGTATAATTATTATTAAGTGGATTCTCCAAACTACCGAATGTTTCTAAATCTCCGGGAGATTTTCTGTGTGAGTATTTTTTCTTTAGTTAGTGGTGATATTCAAAATTTGACCTTTTTAAATTAAATTTTTTCTTCACTTATTTATATGCACAGTGCGATTTAGCAATTAATGTTTCTCAAAGTCCTTCCACATGTCCCATACTTTTTATACAGTATCATGTCGTGTTTAATGAGATATCAAGATCTGTTTCTCAATCTCCTTCCACATGTTCTATACTCTGGTTCCTTTGTGTAACAAATACTAAACTCATTTGTATATTTATCTTTGACAGATAGAGCCAGAGCAATTCTCACCATATAAAAAACATTCTGTTTTTTCTATTCTTCCTACCAAAGTGAATAACCTCACATTTCCCCACTTTATACTCCGTCACCTTCTCGCCCACTCACTTAACCTGTCTATATCCCTTTGCAGACTCTTTGTGGCCTCTTCACAGCTTACTTTCCCCTCTAGCTTTGTATCGTCAGCAAAGTTGGATACATTACACTCGGTCCCCTCATCTAAGTCATTAATACAGTTCGTAAACAGCTGAGACCCAAGCACTGATCCTTGCGGCACCCCACTAGTTACAGCCTGCAACCTGAAAATAACCCGTTTATTTGTATTCTCTGTTTTCTGTTCGTTAACCAATCCTCTATCCATGCTAATATATTACCCCCAACCCCATTATCTTGAGTTACAACCTTTCGTGTGGCACCTTATCGAATGCCTTTTGAAAATCCAAATGCACTATATCCACTGGTTCCCCTTTATCCACCCTGCCAGTTGCATCCTCAAACAATTCTAATAAATTTGCCAAAGACGATTTCCGTTTCATAAAACCATGTTGACTCTGTCTAATCATATCATGATTTTCTAAGTGCCCATTACCACGTCCTTAATAATAGATTCTAGCATTTTCCCGACTACTGATGTCAGGCTAACTGGCCTGGAGTTCCCTGTTTACTCTCTCCCTCCTTTCTTGAATAGCGGTGTTACATTTGCTACCTTCCAATCCACTGGGACCGTTCTGGAATCTGTAGAATTTTGGAAGATCACAACCAATGCATCCACTAACTCTGCAGCCACCTCTTTCAGAACCCTCGGTTGTCGGTCATCAGGTCCAGGGGATTTGTCGGCTTTTAGTCCCATTAATTCATCCAGTACTATTTCTTTACTAATATTAATTACTTTAAGTTCCTCACTCTCATCAGACCCTTGCTTCTACAATATTTCTGGTATGTTTTTTTCTGCCTTCCACTGTGAAGACAGATACCTTATATTTGTTTAACGGCTCTGCTATTTCCTTACTCTCCATTATAATTTCTCCTGTCTCAGCCTCTAAGGCACCCATGTTCACTTTCGCTCCTCTCTTCCTTTTTACATACTTGTAGAAGCTCTTACAATCTGTTTTTGTATTTCTTCCTACTTTTCTCTCATATTCGGTTTTCTCCCTCGTTTTATCAATTTTTTCGCCATCCTTTGCTGGTTTCTAAAACTCTCCCATTCCTCAGGCTTACTACTCTTCTTGGCAACAATGTAAGCATCTTTGTTTAATCTAATACTATACTTTATGTCCTAAGTTCAGCACGGATGGATCGCATTTCCCTTCGAGTTTTTATTTCTCAATGCAATGTATATTCGTTGAGAATTATGAAATATTCCTTTAAATATTTGCCATTGCTAATTTACCATCATGCATTTTAATCTGATCTCCCAATCACCCACTGCCAACTCGCCCCTCATACCTATGTAATTGGCTTTATTTAAGTTTAAGTCTCTAGTTTCGGACTTAAATGTACATCACTCCAGAAGTCAATGTGAAATTCTATCATATTGTGATCACTCTGCCCCAGAGGATCCCTTCCTATGAGATTACTAATTAACCCTGTCTCATTACACAAGATCTAAAATTGCCCGTTCCCTGGTTGGTTCCATGACGTATTGCTCTAGGAAACTGTCTTGAATGTATTCCATGAACTCGTCCCACAAACTAACTTTGCCAATTTGATTTGCCCAGTCTATATTAAGATTGAAGACCCGCACGATTATTGCATTACCTTTGTTACAAGCTCCTATTTTTTTCATGATTAATACTCTGTCGAACAGTATAGCTACCATCAGGAGGCCTATAGACTACCGCCATCATTGTTTTCTGCATGCTGAGCTCCACCCTTACTGATTCTACTTCCTGACTTTCCGCGCCAAGATTCTTTCTCATTACTGTCTTTATTTCACCCTTTATTATCGGGGCTACACCTCTCTCCTTTTCTATTCTGTTTGAAACGTCAAGTACCTTGGACTATTTAGTTCCCAATCTTTGTCACCTTGAAAGCACGTCTCTGTACTGGCTATTAAATCAAACCCATTTATCTCTATTTGTGCCACTAATTCGTCTATCTTGTCATAAATGCTTTGTACATTCAGATAAAGCGCCTTTAATTTTAATATTTTACCATTATTCCCTGATTTGATCTTATTCACTGACGCACGGTTACTGTTAAACTCTCTGTCCCTTCCTGTCACATTCTTCTTATCTTTACCCAAGTTGCTAGACTGCTCTATTGCCTTGAAGTTTCTCTTTAGAGAAACTCTGTCACCTAAATCCGCAACCGCCCCTCCCCCCGTTTTAGTTTAAAGCTATAGCTACAGCCATAGTTATTCGATTCACCAGGGCACTGGTCCCAGCCCGGTTTAAGTGGAGCCTGTTGCAACGGAAGAGATCCCTCTTTCCCCAGTACTGGTGCTGGTGCCTCGTGGATCGAAATCGCAGTCTCCCCTGTGTCGCTTTCTCTGGGCACCGACACATGGGTCAGAGCATCGTCACCACCACCTTCTCAGGGCACCTGCAAACGTGTAATAAATGGTCAGAGGACCGTCACCACAAGGAGCGGGCCCATCAACACAGCCTTCTCCAGACATCTATCAATGGGCACTAAATGAAGCTTTGCCCATGTCCCACACATCACGATAACAATATAATGTGTTGGTACACAGAGCGTTCAGAGGAATCCTTATCACTGTGCTAAACTTGGGCGGACAAGTGGCAAGTAATATTCGCGCCAGACAAGTGCCAGGCAATCACCATCTCCAAAAAGAGAGAGTCTTATCACCTCCCCTTGACATTCAACGGCATTACCATCGCCGAATCGCCCACCATCAACATCCTGGGGGTCACCATTGACCAGAAACTTAACTGGACCAGTCACATAAATACTGTGGCTACGAGAGCAGGTCAGAGGCTGGGTATTCTGCGGCGAGTGACTCACCTCCTGACTCCCCAAAGCCTTTCCACCATCTACAAGGCACAAGTCATAGAGTCATAGAGTGAAACAGCACGGATAGAGGCCCTTCGGCCCATCGTGTCCGCGCCGGCCATCAAGCCCTGTCTATTCCAATCCCATATTCCAGCATTTGGTCCGTAGCCTTGTATGCTATGGCATTTCAAGTGCTCATCCAAATGCTTCTTGAATGTTGTGAGGGTTCCTGCCTCCACAACCCTCTCAGGCAGTGAGTTCCAGACTCCAACCACCCTCTGGGTGAAAAAGTTCTTTCTCAAATCCCCTCTAAACCTCCCGCCTTTTACCTTGAATCTATGTCCCCTTGTTATAGAACCCTCAACGAAGGGAAAAAGCTCCTTAGTATCCATCCTATCTATGCCCCTCATAATTTTGTACACCTCAATCATGTCCCCCCTCAGCCTCCTCTGCTCCAAGGAAAACAAACCCAATCTTCCCAGTCTCTCTTCATAGCTGAAGCGCTCCAGCCCTGGTAACATCCTGGTGAATCTCCTCTGCACCCTCTCCAAAGCGATCACATCCTTCCTGTAGTGCGGCGACCAGAACTGCACACAGTACTCCAGCTGTGGCCGAACCAGTGTTTTATACAGCTCCATCATAACCTCCTTGCGCTTATATTCTATGCCTCGGCTAATAAAGGCAAGTATCCCATATGCCTTCTTTACCACCTTATCTACCTGTTCCGCCGCCTTCAGGGATCTGTGAACTTGCACACCAAGATCCCTCTGACCCTCTGTCTTGCCCAGGGTCTTCCCATTCATTGTGTATTCCCTTGCCTTGTTAGTCCCTCCAAAGTGCATCACCTCGCACTTTTCCGGGTTAAATTCCATTTGCCACTGTTCCGCCCATCTGACCAACCCATCTATATCGTCCTGCAGACTGAGGCTATCCTCCTCGCTATTTACCACCCTACCAATTTTTGTATCATCAGCGAACTTACTGATCATACCTTTTACATTCATATCCAAATCGTTAATGTAGACCACAAACAGCAAGGGACCCAGCACCGATCCCTGTGGTACTCCACTGGCCACAGGCTTCCAGTCACAAAAACAACCTTCGACCATCACCCTCTGCCTTCTGCCACTAAGCCAGTTTTGTATCCAAAGTGCCAAGGCACCCTGGATTCCATGGGCTCGTACCTTCTTGACCAGTCTCCTGTGCGGGACTTTATCGAAGGCCTTACTGAAATCCATGTATACCACATCCACTGCGTTACCCTCATCCACACGCCTCGTCACCCCCTCAAAAAATTCAATCAAATTAGTCAGACATGATCTTCACTTGACAAAGCCATGTTGACTATCCCTGATTAATCCTTGCTTCTCCAAGTGGAGACTAATTTTGTCCTTCAGAATTTTTTCCAATAATTTTCCTACCACTGATGTTAGCCTCACTGGCCTGTAGTTCCCCGGTTTTTCCCTACTCCCCTTCTTGAATAATGGTACTACATTAGCGGTTCTCCAGTCCTCTGGCACATCCCCTGTGGCCAGAGAGGTTCTGAATATATGTGTTAGAGCCCCCGCAATCTCCTCCTTTGCCTCACACATTAGCCTGGGATACATTTCGTCCGGGCCTGGGGATTTATCCATTTTTAGGCCTGCTATAACCGCCAATACCTCCTCCCGCTCGATGTTAATATGTTCGAGTATATCACAGTCCCCCTGCCGTATTTCTATGTCTACGTCGTCCTTCTCCATAGTGAAAACAGATGCAAAAAATTCATTTAGAACCACTCCTACATCTTCCGGCTCCACACACAGATTGCCATTTTTGTCCCTAATGGGCCCTATTTTTTCCCTAGTTATCCTCTTACCCTTAATATACTTATAAAACATCTTAGGATTTTCCTTTATTTTGCTCGCCAGTATTTTTTCATGGCCCCTCCTTGATCTCCTAATTTCCTTTTTAAGTATCCCCCTGCACTTTTTTTACTCCTCTAGGGCTTCCACCGTCCTTAGCATTTTGTATCTGCCAAAAGCCCTCCTTTTTTTCCTAATCCATTCTCGTATATCCCCTGACATCCAAGGTTCCCTGGAATTCTTGGAACCACCCTTGACCTTTACGGGAACATGTTGCCATTGTATGGTCTCAATCTCCCTTCTGAAAGACTCCCATTGCTCCGATGCGGATTTTCCGACAAGCAGCTGATCCCAGTCCATTTTGGCCAGATCCTGCCTTATACTATTAAAATCGGCCTTCCCCCAATTTAGAACCTTTATTTCCGGCCCCTCCCTGTCCTTTTCCATGACCACCTTAAATCTCACTGAATTATGGTCACTGTCACCAAAGTGCTCACCTACTTGCACTTCTTCCACTTGGCCGGCCACATTCCCTAGAATTAGGTCCAGTACCGCCCCCTCTCTTGTCGGACTTTCCACATGCTGGCTCAAAAAGCTCTCCTGGATGCACGTTAAGAATTTTGTACCCTCTAAGCCTTTTATACTCTGAGTATCCCAGTTAATATTGGGGAAGTTGAAATCCCCCACTATTATTACCCTATTATTTGCACAATTTTCTGAGATTTGCCTACATACCTATTCCTCTATCTCCCCCTGACTGTTTGGGGGTCTATAGTACACTCCCATCAAAGTGCTTGCCCCCTTTATGTTTTTAAGCTCCACCCATATGGCCTCATTTGAGGAACCTGCTAATATATCATCCCTCCTTATGGCAGTAATTGATTCTTTAATTAATATTGCGACCCCCCCTCCTCTTATACCTCCCCCTCTGTCTCGCCTGAAGATTCTGTACCCCGGAATATTGAGCTGCCAGTCTTGCCCCTCCCTCAACCATGTCTCTGTGACAGCAACAATATCATACTCCCATGTGTTTATCAACACCTTCAGTTCATCCACCTTATTCGCAAGACTCCTTGCATTAAAATAGATGCCATCCAGTCTTGCTCTTACATATTTGCCCTGTCTTCCAAGCTGACTTGTTTTTTTCTCAATATTTGGCAGCACATCACCCCCTATTGTAGCTCCACTCTGTATCCCATCCCCCTGCCAAGTTAGTTTAAACCCCCCCCCCCCCAACAGTGCTAGCAAACCTCCCCGCAAGGATATTTGTCCCGCTCTGGTTCAGATGCAACCCGTCCGAATTGTACAAGTCCCACCTTCCCCAGAAGCAGGCCCAGTGATCCAGGAAACTGAAACCCTCCCTCCTGCACCAACTCTTTAGCCACGCATTCATCTATTCTATCCTCCTATTTCTATACTCACTAGCCCGTGGCACTGGGAGTAATCCAGAGATTACAACCTTTGAGGTCCTGCTCTTTAATCTGCTGCCTAGCTCCCTAAATTCTTGATGCAGGACCTCATCTCCCTTCCTACCTATGTCGTTGGTCCCAATGTGGACCACGACCTCTGCCTGCTCAACCTCCCTCTTGAGAATGCCCTGAAGCCGCTCAGTGACATCCATGACCCTGGCACCAGGGAGGCAACAAACCATCCTGGAGTCACGTTTACGGCCACAGAAACGCCTGTCTGTTCCCCTTACGATAGAATCCCCTACCACTATAGCTCTGCCACTCTTTTTCCTCCCAGCCTGTGCAGCAGAGCTACCCCTGGTGCCAGGAAGTTGGCTGCTGCTGCCTTCCCCTGATAAGTCATCCCCCTCAACAATATCCAAAGCGGTATATTTGTTTAAATATAATATAAGCGTCGTGGGTTCAAACGATCTATTGGGCGTTTTGTGTTCTATTTTTCACAGCGGGTGATGAAAGGTTCAAAGTGCAACCTCTCAACTCCAGTTCATGAAATCCAGTTATAAAAACAGACACAACACTGAGCTGTGTGAAAGGAAACCGTGAGCGTTGCCAAATATCCAGTCCCTCCCGATTCTATCTTCTCATTCCCTCCACATGGGACACGGCAGATACCGTTTCAATAGGATTCATTTTTGCTGTTATTAAAAATGTTGATGGTTAGAAAGTGTAATATTTAGAAGACGCCAACTCTGGATCCATTCGCCTCTCTGATACCTCCTGAGCTCACCTTACCCTCATTGATTCTCGCTGAGCTCCTTATCTTCTCTGATACCCTCAGAGAGTCCATTATCCTCTTTGAACCTTGTAAGCGCCCCTTACACTCTCTGATAACCTCTGACTGTCCTTCCCCTCTCTGAGACCTCAATATACTCTCTGATGCCCTCTGACTGCCTCTTCCACCCTCTGAGCCCCGTTACACTCTCTGATGCCCTCTGACTGTCCCTTCCCCTCTCTGAGATGCCCTTGCCCCAAAGCATCGCCACTAAGAAGCCATTGGACGCCCTGTTGCCTTCTCAGAACCCGTTACCGTCCCTGATATCAAAGTGCGGTGTAACTTCACAGGTGGATCTACCGGTCTGTGTTCAGGATGAGATCCAGAGTTTGTTCGGTCGCTGTTGCTTTCGCTTCTCCCAATCTGAGAGCTCCATTGGCAGTCGGTACTGATCTTCCTCCTATAAACTGGGTGTGGATCTGTGAGTGCGCTGCTGATTTATTAACTTTGTGAGTTTATGTATGACAGTGCTGTTTATATATGAACTGTGGGTGTGTATATATCAGTGCGATGTTTATATATGAACTGTGGGTGTGTATATATGAGTGCGATGTTTATATTGAACTGTGGGTGTGTATATATGAGTGCGATGTTTATATATGAACTGTGGGTGTGTATATATGAGTGTGATGTTTATATATGAACTGTGGGTGTGTATATATCAGTGCGATGTTTATATATGAACTGTGGGTGTGTATATATGAGTGCGAAGTTTTTATATGAATTGCGGAATGAACAGGAGGGGCAATTCCTCCTGGGGTTATATTTTCTTCCACGACAATGACACAAAGTAAAGGTTAGATGTAGAGCCGAAATAGCTCAGTTGGGAGAGCGTTAGACTGAAGATCTAAAGGTCCTTGGTTCAATCCCGAGTTTCGGCAGTTTTTGATTGTTTAGTTTCTTCTTCTTCGCTTCGATTCTCGCATTTATTTACAGTGAAATTTGATCCCCGCCACTGAAGGATTGGGGATTGAATAGAGAGACATCAAGGATGGGAAATATTCATATAGTCTGTATTTGGTTTTTATTTTTCTGTTACCTTCTGCCTTTTTCTCTTGGTTTTGTCTCTCTCGGTGCCGGGTGACTATTTGATTTGATGCACTTTATTCGAAAGTGATGCCTTTTCCCCATCTCGGGGCGGTCAGACCCGCTCTGTCTGTCTGTTGCTGCTGATGATCATTAATGGGAACAGGCCGCGAGTTAAACGTTTATCTGCAAACCGGAGAAAGACAAATCAAAAGAAAGACGTGTTTCTCCGGCCCAGGGGTAAAGTTACAATGGATGTTATTCAATAAACTGTCCCCGTGAATTTGTCTGTGGACCTGTTTGTAAAGCTTGGTTTTAAAAGTTACAAAAACCCGATATAAATAAAGTAAATTACAAGAATCGAATCCGTGATCATGATATTACCGTAAACTCTGTGCAAATGAACTAACCGGCTGTCCGAACGGCACATTCGGCTGTTTAATTAATTTTTGTTCCTGTGCGCCGGTTGGTAGCGGTTTCTGTATGTGGACCCCGAAATCTCTCTGCTCCTCCACAGTTCCTAGTTTCTCACCATTTAGAAAATACACTGATTGATCTTAGATTTAAAGTGGATGACCTCGCTCTCCCCCACATTGAACGCTATTTGCCGCAGTTTTGCCCACTCACTTATTCTATCAATTCCCACTTTTCAACATCCTGCTTCTATCCACATTACTTATTGCGCCACCAGAAGGCTGCGTCTCCAAATCTGCTTTTTCTCAATAAACAGAACGTTGCTCGAAAGTCTAATTCCCTGGTTCTCAAATTTCACGAAGGCGTCTCATTCTGCCCTCGACTTTTGATCTTGACCTGCGGTTGAAACTTTTGCAGAGGGAAAACAAGTCCCCAAATCACTCCACCTGAATCTCAAACGCTTTGGGAAGAAGTTCAGTTCAAACAATCAGGACTTTAAAGGCCCCTCAATGACCTGCACTTTCATTGAATGAGTTTTGTTCGTCATTGTATTCGACCGTGAAATCGCTCTCCGCTTTCATCTCACTGGTGAAGAGTGTGACGGCCTTGTATCTGTCAGCGTGTAAGTGACGAGTTTGGGGTGAGCACGGGCCGCCTTTATTTTTGAAATCTCACCAAGCACCAGAGAAAAGAAACTTAGAATCAAACTGTCCCTGTCAGTGATGAATTGAAGTGAATATCGCTCCAAGCAGATCTGGACAATGTGCAGCGCAGCCGCACAGGAGTTCCAAATCCACCCTCTCCCCACTCGGCAATCGCATTAACTGAACTTTACTCTGGCCCAGTGTCACCGCGCTGAAATCGAGTATTTCTCGGCCACATTATTTTTAACATCATAGTTACTGGTTTAGTAGTGAAAACTGCCGTCCGCATCACTGTAAGTACAAGAGACAACTTTGTAGACACCGTGTAGTGTCACAGACCTGCTCGTTGGACCTGCTCATTTCATCTCATCTCATTTTCAGCAAACCTGAAAATTACTGGAATACAGAATGGAGAATCACAGCTCAAAAAATCAATCCTCTCGACCACGAGGGGACCGAGTCTTCCAACATACAGGTGTTTAATGGCAAGGTGAGCTTCATGTTCAGAAATAATACAGCACAGATTTTCACTGGTGCAAGCTGCACACCCTTTATTTTGGAAAAGTAAACTGATAGTAGAGCGATGTTATATTGATCGCTGCAACCTGAAGCTTTAGCTCGGTGAATTAGTCCTTCAGCAAGAGCAAAATCGTATCTCTGTCGTGCAATTCATTTGCGCGTTCGGCTATGAACTGAAAGGTTGATGATTCGAGCTTACCCGGGGACGCCAGCGGACCTTTTACCTTAACCTTCATTGTCTCGCATTCCCAGGGTTCGAATGTGGGTCTTGTCTGCAACAAAATGTAACGTCAACATTGCCAGCTGAGTGCGTCTGATTTTCCACCATTTAATCTGCTGTCGGATAGCAGGCGTCTGAAAAATATCCAAACAAACTGAGATTGGCTTGAAGAAATCGGAATACTTCTTGACAGATAAGGTTGCAGGCGAGCTCATTCACTCTGACATGGATATTTCTGCAGTGAGTGACTCCAGACTGTTTCCACAATGAATGACACTCCCTTTATTTTGGAAAAGTGAAATGATATTCACATTCCGACTGGTTTCAGTTGATCTGTGAGAGATCATTAAAGGATCAATCTCCGGTTAAGGCGGCCTTTCTCTCTCTCTCTGTTGGCCGAATCCAAAATGAAATTGGAGCTGGACCAATCAGGCAAGAAATCAGGAATCACTTCAGCAAACAAAATACGGCCGAAAGCTGGAACTCTCTCATCCCAAAGGATGTGGATTGAGGCTCAATTCAAATTTTCAAATCTGATATTGATAGATCTTTTTCCGGTTCGGTTACCAAGGGATATGAGTCCAAGGCGGGGAAACAGAGATGAGTTATAGATCACCTCATGATCTAATTGAATGGGGCAGCAGATTCGAAGGGCTGAATGGTCTTCTCCTGTCCCGATGTTCCTCTCCTGCTCAGCGCGGGGCTGGACGACTGGTGAGAGGCATCAGACTGACTCCAGAATGAAAAGCGGGTGTTCAGATTCAGCCACCTTGGGATTGTCGGACAAACTGAACCCCGACAGCAACGTCACCACCCGCCTCTCTGCAATAATCGGATGGGAAGGAGCCCTGCCGCTGGCCCGGCTAGCTCAGTCGGTAAAGCACGAAATTCCTAATCTCAGGGTCGTGGGTTTAAACCACACATTGGGCGTTTTGTGTTCTATTTTTCACAGTGGGTGATGAAAGGTTCAAAGTGCAACCTCTTATCTCCAGTTCAAGAAATCCAGTTATATAAACAGACACAACCCTGAGCTGTGTGAAAGGAAACCGTGAGCGTTGCCAAATATCCAGTCCCTCCCGATTCTATCTTCTCATTCCCTCCACATGGGACACGGCAGATACCGTTTCAATAGGATTCATTTTTGCTGTTATTCAAAATGTTGATGGTTAGGAAGTGTAATATTTAGAAGATGCCAACTCTGGATCCATTCGCCTCTCTGATACCTCCTGAGCCCACTTTAACCTCTCTGATTCTCCCTGAGCTCCTCATCTTCTCTGATACCCTCAGAGAGTCCATTGTCCTCTTTGAACCTTGTCAGCGCCCTTTACACCCTCTGATACCCGCTGAGTGCCCCTCACCCACTGATACGCCCTGAGCGTCCTTACACCCTCTGATACCCTCTGGCAGTCCTTCCCCTCTGCGAGATCTCAATATACTTTCTGATACCCTATGACTGCCCCTATCCCTCTCTGAGCCCCGTTACACTCTCTGATACCCTCTGACTGTCCTTTCCCCTCTCTGAGACCTCAATATACTCTCTGAAACCCTCTGACTGCCCCTTCCCCTCTCTGAGCCCCGTTACACTCTCTGATGCCCTCTGACTGCCCCTTCCCCTCTCTGAGCCCCGTTACACTCTCTGAAACCCTCTGACTGCCCCTTCCCCTCTCTGAGCCCCGTTACACTCTCTGATGCCCTCTGACTGCCCCTTCCCCTCTCTGAGATGCCCTTGCCCCAATGCATCGCCACTAAGAAGCCATTAGACGCCCTGATGCCTTCTCAGAACCCGTTACCGTCTCTGATATCAAAGTGCGGTGTAACTTCACAGGTGGATCTACCGGTCTGTGTTAAGGATGAGATCCAGAGTTTGTTCGGTCGCTGTTGCTTCCGCCTCTCCCACTCTGAGAGCTCCATTGGCAGTCGGTACCGATCTTCCTCCTATAAAATGGGTGTGGATCTATGAGTGCGCTGCTGATTTATTAACTTTGGGAGTTTATGTATGAGTGCGATGTTTATATATGAACTGTGGGTGTGTATATATCAGTGCGATGTTTCTATATGAACTGTGGGTGTGTATATATGAGTGTGATGTTTATATATGAACTGTGGGTGTGTATATATGAGTGCGATGTTTATATATGAACTGTGGGTGTGTATATATGAGTGTGATGTTTATATATGAACTGTGGGTGTGTATATATGAGTGCGATGTTTATATATGAACTGTGGGTGTGTATATATGAGTGTGATGTTTATACATGAACTGTGGGTGTGTATATATGAGTGCGATGTTTATATATGAACTGTGGGTGTGTATATATGAGTGTGATGTTTATATATGAACTGTGGGTGTGTATATATCAGTGTGATGTTTATATATGAACTGTGGGTGTGTATATATGAGTGTGATGTTTATATAT
Source organism: Heptranchias perlo (assembly GCF_035084215.1). Lineage (NCBI taxonomy): Eukaryota > Metazoa > Chordata > Chondrichthyes > Hexanchiformes > Hexanchidae > Heptranchias > Heptranchias perlo. The sequence continues at coordinate 140,567 of NW_027139498.1, forward strand.
GAACTGTGGGTGTGTATATATGAGTGCGATGTTTATATATGAACTGTGGGTGTGTATATATGAGTGTGATGTTTATATATGAACTGTGGGTGTGTATATATGAGTGTGATGTTTATATATGAACTGTGGGTGTGTATATATCAGTGTGATGTTTATATATGAACTGTGGGTGTGTATATATGAGTGCGATGTTTATATATGAACTGTGGGAGTGTATATATGAGTGCGATGTTTATATATGAACTGTGGGTGTGTATATATGAGTGCGATGTTTTTATCTGAATTGTGGAATGAACAGGAGGGGCAATTCCACCTGGGGTTATATTTTCTTCCACGACAATGACACAAAGTAAGCGTTAGATGTGGAGCCGAAATAGCTCAGTTGGGAGAGCGTTAGACTGAAGATCTAAAGGTCCTTGGTTCAATCCCGAGTTTCGGCAGTTTTTCGTTGTTTAGTTTCTTCTTCTTTGCGTCGATTCTCACATTTATTTGCAGTGAAATTTGATCCCCGCCACTGAAGGATTGGGGATTGAATAGAGAGACATCAAGGATGGGAAATATTTATATCGTATGTATTTGGTTTTTATTTTTCTGTTACCTTCTGCCTTTTTCTCTTGGTTTTGTCTCTCTCGGTGCCGGGTGACTATTTGATTTGATGCACTTTATTCGAAAGTGATGCCTTTTCCCCATCTCGGGGCGGTCAGACCCGCTCTGTCTGTCTGTTGCTGCTGATGATCATTAATGGGAACAGGCCGCGAGTTAAACGTTTATCTGCAAACCGGAAAAAGACAAATGAAAAGAAAGACGTGTTTCTCCGGCCCAGGGGTAAAGTTACAATGGATGTTATTCAATAAACTGTCCCCGTCAATTTGTCTGTGGACCTGTTTGTAAAGCTTGGATTTAAAAGTTACAAAAACCCGATATAAATAAAGTAAATTACAAGAATCGAATCCGTGATCATGATATTACGGTAAACTCGATGCAAATGAACTAACCGGCGGTCCGAAAGGCACATTCGGCTGTTTAATTAATTTTTGTACCTGTGCGCTGGTTGGTAGCGGTTTCTGTATGTGGACCCCTAAATCTCTCTGCTCCTCCACAGTTCCTAGTTTATCACCATTTAGAAAATACACTGATTGATCTTAGATTTAAAGTGGATGACCTCGCTCTCCCCCACATTGAACTCTATTTGCCGCAGTTTTACCCACTCACTTAATTTATCAATTCCCACTTTTCAACTTCCTGCTTCTATCTCCATTATTTATTCCGCCACCAGAAGGCTGCGTGTTCAAATCACGGGGTAACAGTTGCTTTTCGAGCTGATCGGATTCTGGATCGTTCCGGAATGAATGTTTTAGCTGCTTTTTCACAATAAACAGAACCTTGTTCTAAAGTCTGCTTCCCTCGTTCCCAAATGTCAGGAAGGCGTCTCATTCTGCCCTCGACTTTTGATCTTGAACTGCGGATGAAACTTTTGCAAAGAGAGATACGAATCCCCAAATCGCTCCACCTGAATCTCAAACGCTTTGGGAAGAATTTCAGTGCAAACAATCAGGAATTTAAAGGCACCTCAATGACCTGCACTTTCTTTGAATGAGTTTTGTTCGCCTTTGCATTCGACGGTGAAATCGCTCTCAGTTTTCGTCTAAATGAACCAGAGTGTGACCGCCTTGTGTCTGTCAGCGTGGAACTGGCGAGATTGGGTTCAGCACGGATCGTTTTCAACTTTTGAAATCTCACCAAGCACCAGAGAAAATAAACGTGGAATCAAACTGTCCCTGTCAGTGATGAATTGGAGTGAATATCGCTCCAAGCAGATCAGGACAACTCGCAGTGCAGCCGCACAGGAGTTCCAAATCCACCCTCTCGCCACTTGGCAATCGCATGAACTGAACTTTACTCTGTCCCAGTATCACCGCGCTGAAATCGACTCTACCACGAGGGGACCGAGTCTTCCACCATACCGGTGTTTAATGGCAAGGTGAGTTTAATGTTCAGAAATAATACAGCACAGATTTTCACTCCTTTATTTTGGAAAATTAAGCTGATGGTGGAGAGATGTTATATTGATCGCTGCAACCTGAGTTTTTAGTTGGTTGAAATAATGGTTCAATAGGCATCCCCCTGTGTCTCTGTGGTGTAATTTGTTAGCGCGTTCAGCTGTTAACCAAAATGTTGGTGGTTCGAGCCCACCCAGGGACCTGAGGGCAACTTTTACCTCAAGGTTCACTGTCTTGCTTTTTCTGGTTTCGAATATTTGTTTTGGCTGCTTTGAAAGTGCATGGTTTATATGGCCAGCTGAGCACGGCCGATATTCCACCATTTAATCTGTGATTGGATTCACGGAAATCAGAATCCTTCTTGACAGACAAGGTCCGAAGGTTGCAGGAGAGCCGCTTCACTCTGACATGGACATTTCTGCAGTGAGTGACACCAGACTGTTTCCACAATGAATGTCACTCCCTTTATTTTGGAAATATAACATTGTATTCACATTCCGAAGGGTTTCAGTTCATTACCTTTCAATACTGTGGCATGTGGAATTCAATGTGGGAAAGTGTGAGGTCAGCCACTTTGGACCGAGGAAAGGTCGATCAGAGTTTTTTTTTATAAATGGTGAGAAGCTGGGAACTGTAAATGAGCAGAAATATTTGGGGGCCCAAATCAGGAAAATCTAGTTCACGGGTACAAAAAACTTGAAAAGGTTTATGGAACACAAAGGGGTGAAAGTTATGTTGCAGCTGTACAGAGTTCTGAATAAAACCCATTTAGTGGACTCTGTTCCGCTCTGGGCACTGCACCTCACGGAGGAGAGATTGGCCTTGAAATGGGAATAACCCAGATTCACCATAAACAAACTGATAGTTGAGAGATGTTGTTTTGGTCGCTGTAACCTGCATTTTTAGCTAGTTAAATCAGTCACTTAATTATGCAGCTATGGCACAATCGGTTAGCGCGTTCGGCTAGAAAACGGGAAAGTTGATGGTTTTGAGCCCACCCAGGGACGATAGGGAAATGTTTTACTTTAAGATTCATGGTCTCGCGTGTCCTGGTTTCTCATGTGTGTTTTGGCTGCAAAAAAAAGTGCACGGTTCAGATGGCCAGCTGAGGACGGCCGATCTTCTACCATTTAATCTGTGATTGGATTCACGGAAATCAGAATTCGTCTTGACAGACAAGGTCCGAAGGTTGCAGGAGAGCCGCTTCACTCTGACATGGATATTTCTGCAGTGAGCGACACCAGACTGTTTCCACAATGAATGTCACTCCCTTTATTTTGGAAACGCTAATTGTATTCACATTCCGAAGGGTTTCAGTTATTTTTGGAAGAGATCATTAAAGGATCCTGCAGCACTGCCTCGGATAATAACAACAGTTCTAAGCCGCATTTCAGTAGGGTCAACAAATCATTACATCCATTTATCTGCACACTTAAATCCAAGCATCTGTACCCTTATACCGGAGTATCTGCACCCTTATACCGGAGTTTCTGTACCTTTACACAGGAGCATCTGCACCTTTATACCGGAGTACCTGCACACTTACAGCGGAGTATCTGCACCCTTATACCGGAGTATCTGCATCCTTATACCGGAGTATCTGCATCCTTATACCGGAGTTTCTGTACCTTTACACAGGAGCATCTGCACCTTTATACCGGAGTACCTGCACACTTACAGCGGAGTATCTGCACCTTTACATCGGAGTATCTGCACCTTTACACCGGAGTATCTGCATCCTTATACCGGAGTATCTGCACCCTTACACAGGAGCATCTGCACCCTTACACCGGAGGATCTGCACCCTTATACCGGTTAATTCAGTAACCGTCCCCAATCACCTTTAACAACATCTGGAACCCTAAACAAAACCCAACACAGAAGAAATGACCTTTATAACTTTTCACTCATGTTCGGACACATTTTTATTTACTGTACTTTAAGGGAGATTTGGGGAAAGTGGGCGCTGATGCTCAGAAACTCTCCCTCGCGTGTCGCTACTTGGTGCTATTTTTTCAGCGGGCTCGTTGGTCTACGGGGACTGATTCTCGCTTCGGGTTTGCTGATTGAAATATGCGAGAGATCCCGGACGAGCCCTCATTTTCCCCACGCCTTTTGATGTTGACCTGCTGTTAAAACTAGCGATTTCGGTGCTCGAAAGTAAAATTTTGTAGCAAAACCGCAACAAGATCAATAATGTTCGTCAAGGAAGGGAAATAATCCCCCACACTTCATCTTCTACACGTGGCTCCACTCCCCCCGAATTTATAATGCTTAATCCACTCTGAGCTGGATTGGTGAAACACTCTCAAGAAGGAGGCTCATCATCTGCTCAACACAAAAGTCAATCTCCTGGACTTCTAGCTCTGTCAGACTGCATGTTCCCTCAGACAGGTTTCCAACTGGACACAAGCATCCGGCTGCCGTGTGAGCATTGGTGCTTGAGGGTAGAATTCTTGCTTGCAGTAATTCTATTGCTGTAATAGTAGCGCCAGAAGATCGCAAGATGGAAAGTATCGTGGCTGAGCGTTCTAACGCGCTGGTTTAAAGCTCATGCTAAATCCCATAATTTGCAGATGGATCAAAATCATAGTTTGTGGCTCCAATTCCGCAGTCTACCTCCTGTAAAATAATAACACAAAACATCTCATCTGCTATTGCAAAAGCGGAGTCCGGAGGAACCACATGGCAATACAAATAAGTAGATGCATTTTGGAACAATTGTACCTTCAACTGCGGTCAAAATGTTCACAAGGCAAAAGATTGGTTGATCAAAGTGAGACTCGACTAACAACCTCGGTATTTCCCGACCCTGTCCTGTCAGATAAGGACCGCGCACTGACCGATTGCGCCGCTGGAGCCCGGTCACTCTGATCACCTGTCCCACTCTGCTGGAAAGAATCTTAAGGTGAGAGGCCCGAACCTGTGGAAACGTGTCCTGTCCCCGTGATGAAAATAATATTTGCACTTTCACTTTCATCTTCTTTCACATCCTCTGCTCCATCGCACTACAATCGGGTTTTCTGTGAACAGGTCAAAATGAACATTGCCAGAAATTCTAACAGCAGTGGGATTCAAACCCACGCCTCCATAGAAATTTGATGGAACACCTTAGACCGCGAGGCCGCGCTATCATAATGTCAGAGTAACGTTCAAAGAGCTGTTCAATGCTCAAATAAATGAACTGAAGCTAATTGACCGCATTTACCCCGTGCTGGGTTTGTTCTCCTCAGAGCAGAGAACGTGAAGAGGTGATTTGATAGAAGTGTTCAAAGTCATGAAGGGTTGAGATAAAGTTAATAAAGAGAAGCTGTTCCCATTGGCGGAAGGGTCGAGAACCAGAGGACACAGATTTAAGGTGATCGGTAAAAGAACCAAAGGCGACGTGAGGAAATGCTTTTTTTATCCGGCGAGTATTTATAACCCGCAATGCGCTGCCTGAAAGGGTGGTGGAAGCAGATTCAATCGTGGCTTTCAAAAAGGAATTTGATAAATAGTTGAAGGGAAAAATTGCAGGGCTACGGAGAAGGAGCGGGAGAATGGGACTAATTGGATTGCTCTTACAATGAACCGGCACGGGCAGGATGGGCCGAATAGCCTCCTTCTGTGCTGTTGTCATTATATGATTTATATTCTATAAATTCTTTGCATGCATTTCTCTATCTCTCTCTGTCTCGGTCTCTTGTGTTGTCCCCTGATGGACTTCTCAGGTTTCCTTGAACGGCAATGCCTGATCGAACCTGCAACACCAGCAGAGAAGGTTAAAGAAAGATTGAGACGGTAGGAAAAGTAAAGGGGCAACCGAGCTGCTGCAGCCAATGTCTACACATTAATGTCTCTTCGCTCACACAGTGAAACAAAGCACCAATTTGATTAAAGTATGCTTATGGTAGAGTTTATATTAACACCATGCCGAGACAGACGGCAATCAAATCATAGAATCATACAATCTTAGAAATTTACGCCACAGAAGGAGGCCGTTCTGCCCATCATGTCTGTGCCGTCCGAAAAAAACAGGCATCGAGCCTCATCCCATATTTCAGCGTTTCCTCCGTCGTCTTTTCGGTTCCGGCTCTTCAAATGCATATTCAAGTTCTTTTTAAATGCGTTGAGGGTTTCTGCCTCTGCCACCCTCTCAGGCAGTGAAATTCCAGACCCCCACCTCCCTCTGGGTGAAAAAAATCTCCTGCGCTCCCCTCCAATCCTTCTACCAATTAAATTAAACCTATGCCCCCTGATTATTGACCTCTCTGCGAAGGGAAGTAGGTCCGTCCTATCCAATCTATCTCGGCCCGTCATTATTTTAGACGCCTCAATTAAATCTCTCCTCACCCTGCTCGGTTCCAAAGAAAACCACCCCAGCCTATCCAATCTATCCGCATAACTAAAATTCTCCAGTCCTGGAAACATCGTGGTAAATCTCCTCTGTACCTTCTCCAGTGCAATCACATTTTTCCTGTAGTTTGGTGACCAGAAGTGTACACAGTACTCTAGCTGTGACCGAACTAGTGTTTTATACAGGTCTAGCATAACCTCCCTGCTCTCATATTCTATGCCTCGCCTAATTAAGGAATGTATCCTGTATGCCTTCTCAACCACCTGACCTACTTTTCCTCTTACCTTCAGGGATCTATGGACATGCGCTCCAAGGTCCCTCTGTTCATCCACATCTCTCACTATCCTCCCAAGTAATGTAGTTTCAGAGCAACGAATTCTGAAACGTCTTACTTGATAATTCAAGTCGTACACTCGAAACAAATTTGGTAAAAGGAAACTAATATTGGTGATTGGAAATAGTTAGTGTACAACATGAAATTGCTGTACACCGGAATAGAAAAAGAGATTGGCTGGACAGAAGAGGACTGAAAGGATGGCCGATCGGCTCTGGGAAGTAGCGAACCATTACACTGGCTGCACGATTCGAGCAACAGCGGCTTGTTGGTCTCGGGGTCTGACTCTTGCTTTGTTGATAGCATTGCTTAATAGTCAAAAGGTCTTGGGCTCCAATCGCGGATGAGCCCTGCTGTCTCCCCATATTTAGTGAAAAGTCATCAATTGGTTTATGACAGCTTTTCCATGTCGCTGTTGGTCGAATTGAATTATATCGAGAGGATGTTTGATGCTCCAGAGGACAGAGTGCGGAAGTTTCCAAGGTGCAACACACGTGAAGGAAATAAAATGTCTCAAGATGATGAGGAGACTGATGCTGAATGTGAATTTCCCCACGTTCAGGCGGTCTCATTGATATTAGATGACGGGATAGAGAGCGATTTATCGAAGTTTGGGGATGACACCAAGATGGGCAGCATTGTAAGCAGTGCAGATGGAAGCATAAAATTACAGAGAGACATTAATATAATAAATGAATGGGCAAAACTGTGGCAATTGGATTTCAATTTAGGCAAGTGTGAGGTCATCCACTTTGGACCGAAAAAGGATCGATCAGAATACGATCTAAATGGTGAAAAGTTCGAAACCCCTGTGGAGCTCCAAAAGGACTTAGGAATCCATGTATATAGATCATTAAAATGTCATGGACAGGTACAGAAAATAATCAAAGAGGCTTATGGAACGCTGGTCTTTATATCTAGAGGACTAGAATACAAGTGGATCGACATTATGCTATCACTATACAAGGCTCTGATTGGACCAGCGCTGGAGTACTGTGTTCAGTTCTGGGCACCGCACCTTAGAAAGAATATATTGGCCGTGGAAGGAGTGCACTGTAGATTTACTAGAATGATACCTTGACGCTAACCGCTAAATTACGAGGAGAGATTACACAAATTAGGGTTGTATTCCCTGGAATGTAGTGGATTAAGAGCTGATTTGATCGAAATGTTCAAGATATTAATGGGAACTGATAGGGTAGATAGAGAGAAACTATTTCCGTTCGTTGGGGTGTCTCGGACTCCGGGAAATAGACTGAACATTAGATTCAGGACTTTCAGGAGCAAAGTTAGGAAACACTTCTACAAGCAAAGGATTGTTGAAGTTTGGAACTCTCTTCCACAAACGACAGTTGTTGCGAGCTCAGTTGTTCATTTCAAACCCGTGATTTATAGATTTTTATTAACCAAAGTTATTAAGGGAGATGGGGCTAAGGCGGGTAAATGGAGTTAGGTCACAGATCAGCCGTGATCTCATTGAATTGCGGAACAGGCTCGAAGGGCTAAATGGCCCACTCCTGTTCCTAAGTTTCTCATTGGTGCAGAATGCAAAATGACCATGTATTGGCCGGGAATTCAACCCGGGTCTCCTGCGTGGCAGGTGAGAACTCCACCCCTGAACAACCAATGCTCGGATGGGGAGTAGCAGCATGTGTCCATTTGGAAACCAGTCTGAACGAACATGCCGTTTACAGCTGGGATGGCTGAGTGGTTAAACCGTTGGTCTCAAAATTCCTATCGGTTTTCAACGTCGGTTTGAAGTCTGCTCGCAGAGCTACTGTTTAAAGATCTCTTCAATGATCAAATCGATTAACTGGAGTTAATTGACAGCATTTCCCTCTCTCCCAGAATGAGAGATACTTCACCGTGGCAGCTGCTTTTAATTGGGAGTCCAATCTTCCCATGCTGGATTTGAAGACCCGAGAAGGAATCTCTCCCAATCCGTAACTTAATTTCTGCTCTTTTGCAAAACCTGACATTTATAATCTTTATTTTCTTTGCATTCATCTCTCTATCTCTCCCTGTCTCTGTCTCTTGCCTCTCCGTGTTTTCCCTCATGGACGTTTCAGGCTTCCTTGAACAGCGAAGCCTGATCTAACCTGCAACAGACATCTCGCCTCTTCCCACTTTCTCGCTTTTGGGCCGGACTCTTGGAGGTTACGGCTCTTCAATTGCATATTCAAGTGCTTTTTAAATGCGATGAGGGTTTCTGCCTCTCCCATCCTTTCAGGCAGAGAGTTCCAGACCACCACCACCCTCTGAGTGAAAAAAAATTCTCCTCCGCTCCTCTCTAATCCTTCTACCAATTGCCTTAAATCTATGCCCCCTGATTATTGATCTATCTGCTAACCGAAATTGGTCCTTCCGATCCACTCTATCTGGGCCCGTCATAATTTTATACACCTCAATTAAATCTCCCCTCAGCCTCCTCGGTTCCAAAGAAAACAACTCCAGCCTATCCAGTCTATTCTCATAACTAAAATTCCCCAGTACTGGCAACATCGTCGTAAATCTCCTCTGTACTCTCTCCAGCGCAATCACATCCTTCCTGTAATGCGGTGACCAGAACTGTACGCCTAACTAGAGTTTTATACAGTTCTAGCATACCCTCCCTGCTTTTACATTCTATGCCGCGGCTAACAAAGTACAGGTTCCTGTATGACTTCTTAACCACCTTATCTACCTGTCCTGCTATTTTCAGGGATCTGTGGACATGAAATCCAAAGGTCCCTCTGTTGATCAACTCCTCCCAGTATCCTCCCAAGCAATGTAGTTTCAGAGCCACTAATTCTGAAACGTCTTACTTGATAATTCAAGTCGTAGAGTCGAAACCAATTTGGTAAAGGGAGATTAATATTGCTGATTGGAAATAGTCAGTGTACAATTTGATATTGCTGTTCACCGGAATAGAAAACGAGATTGAATGGACAGAAGAGGTCTGAAAGGATGGCCGATCGGCAGTGGGAGGTAGCGAACTTTCACACTGGCTGCCGAAGTTAAATCGCAGCGGCTCGTTGGTCTAGGGGTATGATTCTCGCTTAGGGGATTTCATTGAATAATATGCGAGAGGTCCCGGGTTCAACTCCCGGACGAGCCCTGGGGGGCGTAGCTTTGCTTTTATTGGCTTCGACGTATTTTTGGTGTTGGTGTTGGTCGAAATGAATTATATCCAGAGCACGTTTCAGCTCCAAAGGACTGAGTGCTGAATCTTCCAAAGCGCAACACACGGGAAGTAAATAAAATGTCTCAAGATGACGTGGAGATTGAAGCTGAATGTGAATTTACCCCAGTTCAGACGGTCTCATTGATATCAGATGACGGGATAGAGAGCCACATATCCAAGTTTGCTGATGGCACCATGATGGGCAGCATTGTGAGCAGTGTCGATGGAAGCATAACATTACAGATAGATATTAATATAATAAATGAATGGGAAAAACTGGCAAATGGATTTCAATTTAGGCAAGCGTGAGGTCATCCACTTTGGACCTAAAAAGTGTAGATCAGAATACTTTCTAAATGGTGAAAAGCTCGAAACTGTGGAGTTCCAAAGGGACTTCGGGATCCATGTACATAGATCATTATACTGACATGGAGTGGTTAAGCCTCAGCTGGAGTATATTGTACAGTTCTGGGCACCACACGTTAGGAAGGATGAAAAGTCATTGAAGAGGATTCAGAGCAGGTTGACCTGGATGATTCCATGGATGAGGGAATTCAGTTATGTCGAAAGATTGGTGAAGCTGGGATTATTCTCTTTACAGCAGAGAAGGTTAAGGGGAGACCTAATAGAGGTATTCAAAATAATGCGGGGTTTGAAAGTACAAATAGGGAGAAACTGTTTCCTCTGGCAAGTGGGTCGGTAACCAGAGGTCATAGATTTAAAATATTTGCAAAAGTACTCCAGGGGAATTGAGGAGAATTTATTTCACACAGAGTGACTGTTAAGATCTGGAACGCACTTCCTGAAAGGTGGTTGGATGCAGATTCCATTGGATCATTCAAAAGGCAATTGGACATGTGCTTGAAGAGGACTAATTTGCAGGGAAAAATAAGGGTGTGGGTCTAATTGGACAGGTCTTTGAAAGAGCCGGCACAGGTACCACGGCCGAATGGTCTCCTTCTGTGCTGTTAGATTCTCTGATTCTCTGATTACCTTCTGAATCATTGCAATTGATGCTATTCAGTGATGAGGAACCAAGAAAATTATAACTGTGATATTCGGCTTCTCCATTCCCTTCTGAATATCGCAGATTATAATGTCCAGGCGGGGGTGGGACTGAATGGGGGATAGAGTGCGGAGATTGGAATGGAAGACCAGCAGAATGAACTTGGTCTCATCAGTTTTTGTTATTTTTCCGACCATGCCCGAAGCAGGCGGTGAGCCTTCTTCTAGAGAGAGGATCGTCATTTCAGTTCAGAAGGAAAAAGGTATCAAGAAAATCGGGTGACACGGACACGGAATAATCCGGGACTGACAGCACATCCCTTTTAAACCGACACAGACACGGAATGATCCGGGACTTACAGCACATCCCTTTTAAACAGACACAGACACGGAATGATCCGGGACTGACAGCACATCCCTTTTAAACAGACACAGACACGGAATGATCCGGGACTGACAGCACATCCCTGTTAAACCGACACAGACACGGAATGATCCGGGACTGACAGCACATCCCTTTTAAACAGACACAGACACAGAATGATCCGGGACTGACAGCACATCCCTTTTAAACAGACACAGACACGGAATGATCCGGGACTGACAGCACATCCCTTTTAAACAGACACAGACACAGAATGATCCGGGACTTACAGCACATCCCTTTTAAACAGACACAGACACAGAATGATCCGGGACTGACAGCACATCCCTTTTAAACAGACACAGATACGGAATGATCCGGGACTTACAGCACATCCCTTTTAAACAGACACAGGCACGGAATGACCCGGGACATCAATCATAATTATGGTACACAAGTTCCTCTGACGTTGACTATAAGATTTTCTGTTTTTCCCAGGACACCACTGCAGACTTTGATACTTCGCGACCTCACAATCCCAACACCTCGTGGAAGGAACTGTTGCTGATTTCAACAAACAATGCAAAAACTTCCCTCTGCCGCAACGAGAAGGATGGGACTTAAAAGCAGAACTTCTGGAAAAACTGAGCGAAAGAAACCAGATTTCAAAGCAGTAACAACAAGCATGGGTTTCGAACCCAAGCTTGCAGAGCACAATGGATTAGTAATCCATCGCCTTTACCTCTCGGCCACCTCGTCACATCTCCAAAATGGCGAATGTCCTTTCATTCAAATTGAAAATACTGCCGATTTTGGAAATCGGAAAAAAAAACAGAAAATGCTGGAAATCCTCAGAAGATCAGGCAGAATACGTGGTAAGAGAAACAGAGTTAACGTTTCAGGTCGATGACCTTTGGTCAGAGCTGGGTCAGAGCTTTTATTTTCTTCTTTCTCAATGTAAAGCCCTGGACTCTGAGGAGAAGGAAGTCTGACCGGACAATATGACCTTCCCATGTACCCAAATCGAGAATGTTGAAAATGTCCAGTCAGCTGCTGTAACTCAACTTCGGTGGAAGAACAGCTTTTGCCATTGGATGCAGCGATGTTCGAAGAACCAAAGTCTGTCATGGCGAGTGCGGGGAATTGCCAGGATACCAAGCAGAACGATTCACTCGATATTTTGGCGGAGAGTTCGTTGATGAATTTCAGGTGGAACAGCAACATGTTGAAATCCAGTCGGTGTGTGAAAGAAAGCGAGTGTTGATGGAAGGGGCTGGGAGTTCAGCAGTGTGGGACCGTGTGCCGAACCACAGCAGTTAAATCCGATTCCCAATTAGTGAACCGATCCAAAAGGTGCAGAAGGCGATGCAAAGCGACCGGAGCGTGACGTAAATCGGCCTGCTGATGTACAGTCCCTGATAATAAATCCTAGTGTGATGCAAGGAAGAAATTCATAATTATGGTACATATCTTTTATCTTCTGCTGGCCATAAGAGATATTCGGTTTACCAGGGCGCCATTGTGCACTTTGGTTGAAACTTCACCGAGATCACACCTTACACTCCCAACACCTCCGTGCAAGAAACAGTTTGGGTGGCAATCAAGACTTTGTTGATTTGATCAAATAGGTGTAAGTCAGCAATGCGAAAAAGTACTTATTAGGAAAGAAGGATTTTTGGTGAAGAGGCCAAAATGAACAACGCTACAAATTCTGGCGACGGTGGGATTCGAACCAACATACCTGTAAAACACATAGCATAAAACCAGCCCTTTCGGCGTCTCAGCTCCCATTCGGCAACTTATTCAATTATGATGAAAACGGTCAGAGAGCTGAAACATTCCCTCTGGTTCTTTCTCCACAGGAGCTGCCTGACCTGCTGAGTGTTTTCAGCATTTTCTGTTTTTATTTTTGTGATTTCACAATGGCTGTTTTCCTGAAAACTCCCAATTTGACCCAAAGACAAAGCTCACACTTCACTTTCCCCACGCGCTTTAAAGTTTGCCGTTTACAAACAAAATCCCCTCCGCGCCGGGCTTTCAAAGGACCTTTCGCTCACGGCCAACCTCCTGTAATCGACAGCTTTTCACCACTGCCGCTCTTTTCATTTCTCCTCATTCCTTTTCAATCGGACATTTCCACAGACCTATTAAGATCAAGCGGAATATTTCCGACCTGACTGCACCGCCCAGATTGCTAAAAGTGCACCTTTCAGCCGTCATTCGCAGCTATGTCGCGCCGCCCGTCTCTCCCGCACATCAACTACTCGGGGAAAAGCGCCAACGACCATGAAAACAAAACCCAGTTCTTCAGTTAACATCCCCCGTGTCACAAGATACCCCATAGAAATTTCACGGTAAAGTCTACCGCTGTCCTTCCGAATGCCAGTCCTGCTTTCTCAGTGCTTGTTTCTGGAACAGTCACACAGATTGAAATGTATCGACTGGTTTTAAGGCACAAATGAACATTGGTGCGAACGGGACATGTGCCCCTGAGGAACAGCGGTCGATGTACAGCAAACTTAAAGGCGTAAGAATGTGAGAGTGAATGTTAGAGTAGGTAAGGCCGCAGTAAAGTCTCAGTGAAATGGATCATGATTGTGGAAGGAAGAAAAAGCTGGAAGAAGCGGCGGGTCTGAATTTTGGATCATCCAGAGACACATGAGAGTGCTCGGATGTGAAAGAGTAAGCGGGCTTTCACCATCCACAAAACATCTTTCTTTCATGTGGTAAATATTGATTTCTTGCAGCGTTCTATTAGCCTGTGTCGCGGAGAGTAAACCAAGCGGTACCGTGACCCGGATTTTATGGGTGAAACTAGAACTAGGGGGCATAATCTTAGAATAAGGGGCTGCTCTTTCAAAACTGAGATGAGGAGAAACTTCTTCACTCAGAGGGTGGTAGGTCTGTGGAATTTGCTGCCCCAGGAAGCTGTGGAAGCCACATCATTAGATAAATTTAAAACAGAAATAGACAGTTTCCTAGAAGTAAAGGGAATTAGGGGTTATGGGGAGCGGGCAGGAAATTGGACATGAAGCTGAGTTCGGATCGGTCAATGCCCTGTGGGTGGCGGAGAGGGCCCAGGGGCTATGTGGCCGGGTCCTGCTCCGACTTCTTGTGTTCTTTAGATTTGTGGTTGGGATCAGATCAGCCATGATCTTATTGAATGGCGGAGCAGGCTCGAGGGGCCGATTGGCCTACTCCTGCTCCAATTTCTTATGTTCTTATGTTCTTATGCACCGTGGTTGTGGCGCCAACAATGCAGATAACTGACCTCATATAACCTGCCCCGTCCTCATCAATACCGCGAACGGCACTGATTGAGATTCACGGGGAGTGATCTTGTCGATTATTTTTTGTTGGCCCCCAATTACTAACAGATCTCACACTGTAATAGGATGAATTTTAAAGATGTGAGTATCTGCGCCCTTCCAAACCTCCACTCTCATTCAGTCTGTACTTCCTTTCACTGCTCTCCTCCCGTTTACATTGCTGTATTTTGAACTGTATCTCCCGTCCAGCAGCCTATCTGCCCGTTCCGTTTCATCTCACCATTTCAACACCTAACACAAAAAGGTTAAAGTGCACATGGGTGCGTCATTCGAATATGAGGATTGAGATCACATGCGCAACGACGGTGTCTATTACTGATCTTTATTGATTATCTCTGGATCGGTCCTTTCCTTTAATCCTGTGCAGTAGCAGTGATAAAAATTTGTGGATTTGAGGGTTGAGCCAAACCCAAGTCAGTTCCCCAGTCCCCAGGAGAAATTCTATAATTCCTGGACAATTTGTATTAAGCAGAATTTAGCAGCAAAAGGTATTATTAATGGGAGTAGCGGGAATGAGATTCATCAACAGCGGAGTGCAGATGAGGATTAAATTAAATCCTAATTCACTGAATCTAAACAAGGTTTAAAGAAGTGAATCTGTCAGGAGTGGGATTCCTGATCCTGTGTGTGAGCTGTACCTGGGGAATTCTACCAGCGAAACAGGAACGTCCGCACGGTAGCGGCTGCATGTGTCCACTTGGAAACCTGTCGGAAAGAACATAAAGTCTCACAAATCTCCTCTGAATACCCTGCGCATTCTGATTTACAGCCGTGCATTAGAGGCGCTCGCAGCTGCCGTGTCCGAGTGGTTCAGGCGTGAGATATAAAACCCAACGGGGTGTTCCGGTGAAAGTTCACGGCGCTATTGTTTAAAGTTTTGTTCAATGCTCAAATAAATATGAACTGGAGATAACGGGCCGCCTTTCCTTCCCTCAGAGAGATTCTCCACCGCGGCAGAGCCTTTTAATTGGGAGCCCAATGGTCTCTTGCAAAATTTCAAGATGCGTGACGGAAACGTCACAATATTCCACAATTTGGGTACGGAGAGACTGGAGAAGCTGGGGTTGTTCTCCTTACAGCAGAGAAGGTTGAGTGGAGATTTGATAGAAGTTTTCAAAATCATGACATGTTTAGATAAAGTAAATAAAGAGAAACTGTTCCGATTGGCGGAAGAGTCGAGAATCAGAGGACACAGATTTACGGTGGTTGACAAAAGAACCAAAGGCGATATGAGGAAAACGATTGTTACTTAGCGAGTAGTTATAATCTGGAATGCGCTTCCAGAAAGGGGGATGGAAGCAGATTCCATCGTGGCTTTCAAAAATATTTGAAGGGAAAATACTTGCGGGTCTACGGGGAAAGAACGGGGGAATGGGACTAACTGGATTGTCCTTACAAAGAGATGGCACAGGCTCGATGGGCCAAATGGCCTCCTTCTGTGCTAAAACGATTCTATGATTTTATCTCTCCCAAGCTCCATCATAAATTCTGCTCACTTGATATTTAGGTTATTTTTTCTATACTTTTATCTCTATGTCTCTGTCTCTCTCTGTGTTTTCCCCTGATGGACTCCTCCGGCTTCCTTGAACGGCTCAGGCTGATCGAACCAGCGACAGGAGCAGAGAAGGGTAAAGATAGAAAGACTGAGACGGTAGGAAAAGTAAAGGACCAATCCAGAAGATGAATTCGTAACTAATGTCTACACATTCATGACTCTTCGTCCTCACAGTGAAAACATCAGTAATTTTATCCCAGTATAAGAAGAAAGTCTTGAATTTATAAAGCGCTTTTCACGACCACAAGACGTCTGAAGTGTAGTCACTGTGATACTTGTGGTAGAGCGGATAATCTGCGGATGACGAGACAGACAACAATGTAGCTTTAGAGCAATTAATTCTGCAAAGTCTCACTTGATAATACAAGTCGCACGTAAATAAACGAATGTGGTAAAGAGAAGCTAATATTGTTGATATGAAATATTTAGAATAGAACTGGACATTCCTCTACATCGGAATAGAAAACGTGATTGGATGGACAGAATGATGGCCGATCGGCTGTGGGTGGCACCCCTTTATTATTAGTGGCTTGTTGATCTTGGGGTATGATTCTCGACTTGGGTATTTGCTGATTGACATGTGAGAGAACGCGAACGAGCCCTGCGGTGTTACCATTTTTAGTGTAAAATCACTAATTGGCTTCTCACGTCTTGTCAGCGGTGTAGTCGGCAGGATTGACTTAATTTCAGTGTATGGAGGACAGAATGCAGAGGTTCTGACCACAACACACACGGAGAAAGGAAAATGTCTCACGATGGTGTTCAGATTGAAGCTGAATGTAAATGTATCCCAATTCACGTGACCTCATGAATGGAGAATGAAAATGCTGCTCCATTGGGCGGTAAAGGAACGCGAACATCCTGCTTGGCAGGCGAGAATTTTACCCCAGAAACAGCAATGCCCGCACAGGTGTTGGCTGCATGAGTCCAGCTGGAAACCCGTCTGCAAGAACATACAGTCTCACAGATCTCCTGTGATAACCTTCCGCATTCTGATTTATCGTTTGCAGCTGCGATGACCCAATGATTAAGGCGTTGGACTCGCAAAGTGATTTTCCGACCCAGCCTCGACGCAACACATGTGGAGAAAGGAAAATATTTCAGAACGGTGAGCAGATTGAAGCTGAGTGCAAATAGATCCCAATTCACGCGATCTTATGAATGGAGAATGATAATAATCCTGAATTGAGCGGGAATCGAAGCCCGACCTCACCACGTTGCAGACGAGGATTCACTCACTGAAACAGCAATGCCCGCACGTTATCAAGCTCCAAGTGTCGAGTTGGAAACCTGTCGGAGAGAACATTGTATCACAGATCGCTTGTGATAAACCTACGCATTCTGATTTACAGCCGTGCAACATAAATAACTGTGGCTGCGATGGCCGAGTGGTGAAGGCGTTGGACTTAAAATTCGAATGGGATTTTCCTGCATAGGTTCGAATCCTGCTTACAGCACTATTGCTAAAAGTTATGTTTACTGCTCAAATAAATGTGAACTGGAGTTGACGAACCGCATTCCCTCTCTCAGAGAGACTCTCCAGCGCGGCTTATGCTTTTAATTCGGAGCCCAATGGTCTCTTGCAAAATTGCAAGACACGTGAAGGAATCTCTCCCAAGCTCCATCTTAAATTCTGCCCGTTCGCAGAACTTGACATTGATCCTATTTCTTCCTATACTTTGATCCCACCTTGTCTCTGTCTCTGTCTCTCTGTGTTTTTCCCTCATGGACTTCTCAGGCTTCGTTGAACGGCCACGGATGATCGAACCTGGAACACCGGCAGTGAAGGGTAAAGATGGAAAGACTGAGACGGGGGGAGAAGCAAAGGTGCAACCCAGCTGATGAATTCGTAACTAATGTCCACACATTTATGTCTCTTCACCCTCACAGTGAAACATCAGCAATTTGAGTCCAGTCCACTTATGGTAGAGTGGATAATATGCAGATGTTGAGACAGACACCAATCGAACCGTTGCCGTGGTGATGAAAGCTCCGAATCCTAAACACTGGACCACAAGGTAACGCTGAAAATTCTTTGCTGTGAACAAGCAGACCAACGCGGCCTTTCCCACTCGCCCCTTTGTAATTCAGGTCATTTTCGTGTCAGACAAGCTGCTCGCACAAAATGGCATTTTCTGTTCGAACTACTATCGGGACAGAAGGTGATGTTCAGGCAATGACAGCACCAAGTGCAAGTCGGCATGGACATGGAATGGAAAGTGAGGGAAAATACTCCCACAAGCTGCTGATGGACATGTTTCCATTTCCAAAATTCACGCATCGAATCAATGCAGCTGCTGGGAAAACTGCAAGGCAACACAGGTCTATTGGGCATCGTTTGAAGCAACTGGCAGTTTAAAGTGTCATCTCCTGCTGCTCCTGTGGGGAGTGAGGGAGCGACACTGTCGGTATCTGCCTACAGTTTGATTTTGTACAAAACTGTACAGAGAAAGAGCAAATATAGCGGGGCTGTGAGATATTCTATATTATTCATATTTGACCAGAGGAATATCCGCAGTCAGAAGCTGAAAAGAAGGGAGAGATAAGAGGCCTGAGAATAAACACAGAGCTGAATGAATCACGGAAGAGTGAAAGAAAAATAAATGTTATCAGTTCCACTTTATCTCGTGCTCAATCCTGGGAGCTCCCCGATGGACTGGTGGTTAAAATTCAGTGCTCCCATCACCGCGTGGTTCCATTCCCAGTCAGAGAATTAACTTTAACAAGAGTTATGAACTTAATAAATAATTACATGAAGCTAATTAAACCCTGTTCGTAGTTGAATGACTGTTTTAATCACCATTAATCAACCAATAACGTTCTGTTTCAGACTGAAGGAGATGCCGACATGGTTACCGAGAGACAGACAGACAAAACTTTAATAAGATTTTTGTGCTTTGCATGTGATGAAATTTCATCATTTTACAGACTGGATCTTAAGAGTGCGATTAAAAGCTCAGTGCAGCCGTTGTTAAATTTAACATTAACAGGCAATTGTCGCCGTTTATCACAGGAACGCCCGAACCGGTTCTCCGATGAAGATGAAAGTAACGCAACGGGGAACATCTGATCCAACACGAAAGGCATCGGGCTATGACAAAAATCCCCACCGTTTTGCTTTTCCAAAATAAAGGGTGTGACATTTATTCTCTGAAAATAGAAACAGTCTGGTCTCACTCACTACAGTAATCTCTCTGTCACAGTGAACCAGCTCTCCTACTGCGAGTGTGACCTCCCTTCGGGCCTTTTGGGGGCTTGTCTCAAGATGAATTGTGATTTCCGTGAAGCCAATGTTCCATTCCTTTATATGATTCATGTGCCTGATTTCCGACCGCAGGGTAAATGGTGGAATATCAGCCCTGCTCAGCCGGCAATGATCACGGTACATTTTCTTGCAGACAAAACACACATTGAAACCCTGGAATTTTGATACGATGAATCCTGAGGAAAAATAAAATAAGGACTCGAATCATCAAACTTTTGCGCCAACCGATTGCGCCACCGAGTCAGGTGGAAAAATCATCCGCTAAATCAGTAATTCACTGAGCTAAACCTTGAGGCTGCAGTGACCAATATAACAGCTGTCTACTGTCAGTTTACTTTTACAAAATCAAGAGTTGGAGCTTGCAGGAGTGAAAATCCAACAAGCCGGTCTTCACTCTTAAAGCAGCAACTGTGAAGTTAAGAGAAACGTGCCGGAGAAATACTCGATTTCAGCGCGGTGACACTGGGCCAGAGTAAAGCTCAGTTAATATGATCGCCGAGTGGCCAGAGGGTGGATTTGGAATTCCTGAACGACCGCACTGTGAATTTTCCAGATCTGCTTGGAGCACCAATCCCTTCAATTCATCACTTACAGGGACAATTCGATTCTCGGTTTCTTTTCCCTGAGCTTGGCGAGATCTTAAAAATTGAAAGCGACCAATATCAGAGCTAACCTCGTCACCGACATGCTCACAGATACAGAGCGGCCACACTCTGCTTCAGTGAGATGAAAGCCCAGAGCGGTTTCAAGGTCGAATGCAATGAAAGTGCAGGTCATTGAGGTGCCTTTAAATTCCTGATTCTTTGAACTGAACTTCTTCCGAAAGTGCTTGCGATTCAGGTGGAGTGATTTGGGGATTTATTTTTCCTCTTTGCAAAGTTTGAACCGCACGTCAAGATCAAAAGTCTAGGGTTAAATTAGGGATTCTCCAGGGTATGAACCTCGAATCGAGAATTATACCCCGAACTCAACGAGCCCAGAAACAAGAACGTGTTACGGACACATTCTATGAGAGGGCTGTCTGTATAATGAAAAGGCATTTTTGAAGAGACTTCCTGATCAGTTCCGTGTTGGCTCCTGAACAAAACACAAACACCATACTGTGCGTTTTTCCTTCCAAAATTCACTGAACACCATGAATTAAACAAAGGCACCGCTGGGAGTTTGAACCCAGGACCTCTTGTTTCCTGGACAAGTGCTTTAACCAACTGAGCCACAGAGCCAAGTCATGGGATCATTTCCCACCTCCTCTCATGAATATCTATCAGCTACACGTCACATTCTGTTGTGGGTTCAGACTGTTTGATCTTTGTCTATTTCACTTGCCAGTTTCCCTGTGAATCCCGATACTGACTGCGTTTCAGGCTGTGTTTATCTTTCTGTGTCCATCAGTGCTTTGATACACGAATGAATATTTGTGCTTGTGTTTGTTACTTTAAATAAATTAGGGATGGACAATTCTCGCTCTGACACTGAAGAACTAATTGAGCAAATTTCACAGTGAAGAGTTGTTTATTGTGGTGCTGAAACGAAAAAAAAATTGTAAAAGGTGCAAAGAGGGAAAACGAGAAAAACTTGTGAGTGAAATTAAGGACAACTTTCAAGGTTTTTACACGTATATTAAGAGAAAGAAGGGTGACGAAGAGTAATGTGGGCCCTTAAAGATGGATAGGGGTGATATTGTAATTGAAATTCAAGAAATGGCAGACTTGCTAAATACTCACAGAAAATCATGAGGATAATGTACCAGAGGCACGAGGAAAACTGAAAATAAATCAAGGGGATTCAGTGTAAGTAAAATAATGGTATTGGAGAAAATAATTAGATTAAGATAGACAAATCTCCAGGGCCTGATGTTTACCATCCCAGGGGACGAAGGGGAATAGATGAGGAAATTGTACATGCTTTAGTCATGATCGTTCAAAACTCTCTTGATTCAGGAATTGTTCCATGGATTGAAAAAATTGCCAATGTCATTCCGTTTTATACGAAGGGTAGGAGAGATAAAGCAGGAAATTATAGACCTATTAGTCTGACGTCTGTTGTGGGGAAGTTACCAGTATCTGTTATTAGGGAAAGAATGACTGAGCACTTGGATAAACCTGAATTGATCAGAGAGAGCCAGCATGGATTTGTAAAGTGTAAGTCAAGTCTAACAAAACTAGTTGACCTTTTTGAAGATGTAACTAATGTGGTAAATAATGGAGTGTCTGTGGGGGTTATGTGTATATTGACTTCCAGAGGCATTCGATAAGGTTTAACATCAGAGACTGTTAACAGAAATGAGAACATGTGGAATTCAAAGCAACCCATTGACATGGGGAGGGAGTTGATTTGGAGTTGGGGACAGAGAGGATGGTTAATAGGTATGTACTCAAATTGACAGGATTTGATTAGTGGTGTCCCCCAGGGATCTGCATAAATGAGGCAGATAAAGGAACAGAGAGCGGTATATCCAGGTTTGTCGACGACACCAAGTTTGGCGCAGTGAGTAGTGTGGATGGGAGCATAAAGTTATAAAAGGAAATTGATAGATTCAGTGAGTTGGTAAAACTGTGTCAGATGGAGCTTACATAGAATTACATCGAATGTACATCACAGAAACAGGCAATTCGGCCCAACTAGACTATACTGCAGACGAGCCTCCTCCAACCCCTCTTCATCTAACCCGATGAGCAAACCTGAATATTCCTTTCTCCTCCATGTGTTTATCCAGCTTCACCGTAAATGCATCCATGCGATTCGCCTTAACTACTCCTTGTGGGAGTGAGCTGCACATTCTAACGACTCTCTGGATAAATATGTTTCTCTTGAATGCCAGATTGGATTTATTGATGACTATTATATTCATGGCCCTACGTTTTGACGTCCCCACTCCCAAAAGTACAAACACCTTATCGACATCTGACCGATCAAACCCTTGCATAATCTTAAAGTCCTGTATCAGGTCACCCTCAGCCTTCTCTTTTCTATACAAAAGAGCCCCAGAGTGTTCAAAGTTTCAATCTGGGGAAGTGTGAGGCCATCCACTTTGGCCCGAAGCAAGATAAATCAGAGTATTTTCAAAATGGTGAGAAGCCAGGAACTGTGGGTGAGCAGAGATACTTCGGGACATCACGAAGAGTTGGCAGACAGGTGCAAAAAATAATTAAAATGGCTAATGGAATGTCGGCCTTTATCTCAAGGGAGCTGGAATTCAAAAGGGTGGAATTTATGTTACAATTCTATAAACTCTGTTGAGGCCACATTTAGAGCACGGCATTCAGTCCTGGGCACCAGACCTCAGGAAGGATATATTGGCCTTGCAGGAGGTGCAGCGCAGAAAGACCAGAATGATACCGGGGCTAAAATGGTTACATTATGAGGACAGGTTGCGTGGACAAGGTTTGTATTTCCTCGTGTACAGAGGATTAAGTGGTGATGTAATTCAGGTGTTGAAGGTGATTCAATGATCCAATGGTGGGTGTGTGAGTTGGTGCTGAATCGGTCCCCTTCAGTGAAGAGAGGGTCAGCGGGCGCCTGACAGACACGGCTCGGAACGGGACTCGCTTCTCTCCGGCGGCAGCGGCTGGTTTAGAGAGATCTCTCTGTCTGCTGCTGTTACTCCGCCTCCCGCACTCTGGGAGAACCGCGGAGGTCGGTCCTCATTTTTCTCTTGTGGATCCGGCTCCATCCGTTTACTGTTGACGGGAGTGCGTCTGATACCAAGTCAGTCAGAAGCGGGTGCAAATCACAACATAGGCACAGGCCCAAGGACTGGGGACTGGTTTGATATTGGGTCCTTTTTAAGGGACCGGCTGTAGAATGTTTGTATAATAATAATGATCAGAATTAACTTTGATACAATGAAGTTTTTTGCAGTTATTTCCCATTTCCACCCTCACCAGTTTTATACAGTAACAGGTAACAACGTTTGAGGGATGTGATGTCCAGTGTTGGTGGAATCAGTGTAATTTAACTTGATACATTGAAGAATCTCTTGTCTATCCCAGGCTCTTACCTTAGGTTTAGACCCTCACCTAGTTTAAAATTGGTCACTCACTGATATAAATAAACCAGTAACAACCCCGAAACCTCAGCGGGGACATTTGTTCCGATACTTCGTGACGGTCCCAATTTCCACGGAAATTCTCAATCAGCAAATCCCAGAGGCTGTTTCGGGTTTGACAAACTGTGAGATTGTTTTAAAAGCCGGAAAGAGGGAAAAACTGGTGGTTGATATGAAGTGTTATACATTATCTCTTTCTGTTTCAGATTTACAATTTCTCTTTGTGTGTTACTGACAGGAGAGGCTATAACGGAGCCCAGTGACTGGGTAACGAGCTGCACTGAGTCATTGGCCTGTGTTACAGACCGGCTCGTTGGACCTGCTCATTTCGTGAACTCGCTGGTGTCTCAGCACGTGTGATGACTGAGTGAATCTCTTCCCACACACAGAGCAGGTGAACGGCCTCTCCCCAGTGTGAACTCGCTGGTGTGTCAGCAGGTTGGATGACTGAGTGAATCTCTTCCTACACACGGTGCAGATGAACGGCCTCTCCCCAGTGTGAACTCGCTGGTGTGTCAGAAGCTCAGATGACCGAGTGAATCCCTTCCCACACACAGAGCAGATGAACGGCCTCTCCCCAGTGTGGGTGCGTTGGTGTTTCAGCAGTTCAATTTTGCTTTTAAACCTCTTCTCACAGTCAGAACATTTAAAAGGTCTCTCATTAGTGTGAACTGGCTGGTGTGTCAGGAGGTGAGATGACCGAGTGAATCCCTTCCCACACACAGAGCAGATGAACGGTCTCTCCCCAGTGTGAGTGCGTTGGTGCATCAGCAGATTACTTTTGCTTTTAAACCTCTTCTCACAGTCAGAACATTTAAAAGGCCTCTCCCCAGTGTGAACTCGCTGGTGTGTCAGAAGCTCAGATGACTGAGTGAATCCCTTCCCACACACAGAGCAGATGAACGGTCTCTCCCCAGTGTGAGTGCGTTGGTGTGTCAGCAGATTACTTTTGCTTTTAAACCTCTTCTCACAGTCAGAACATTTAAAAGATCTCTCATCAGAGTGAACTCGCTGGTGTGTCTGGAGGCTGGATGACCGAGTGTATCCGTTCCCACACGTGGAGCAGGTGAACGGCCTCTCCCCTGTGTGAACTCGCTGGTGTGTCAGGAGGACGGATGACTGAGTGAATCCCTTCCCACACACGGAGCAGGTGAACGGGCTCTCCCCAGTGTGAACTCGCTGGTGTGTCAGCAGGGTGGATGACTGAGTGAATCCCTTCCCACACACGGAGCAGGAGAACGGCCTCTCCCCAGTGTGGGTACATTGGTGTGTCAGCAGATTCCTTTTGCATTTAAACCTTTTCTCACAGTCAGAACATTTAAAAGGCCTCTCCCCAGTGTGAACTCGCTGGTGTGTCTGGAGGCTGGATGAAATAGTGAATCCCTTCCCACACACGGAGCAGGTGAATGGCCTCTCCCCAGTGTGAGTGCGTTGGTGTATCAGCAGATTAATTTTGCTTTTAAACCTCATCTCACAGTCAGAACATTTAAAAGGTCTCTCATCAGAGTGAACTCGCTGGTGTGTCAGCAGGGTGGATGACTGAGCGAATCCCTTCCCACACACGGAGCAGGTGAACGGCCTCTCCCCGGTGTGACTGTGTCGATGAGTTTCCAGCTCTGAAGGGTAATTGAATCCCTTCCCACAGTCCCCACATTTCCACGGTTTCTCCATGGTCCGGGTGTCCTTGTGTCTCTCCAGGTTGGACGATCAGTTGAAACCTCGTCCACACACAGAACACGTGTACGGTTTCTCCCCGCTGTGAACGGTGCGATGTTTTTTCAGGCTGTGTAACTGGTTAAAGCTCTTTCCACAGTCAGTGCACTGGAACACTCTCACTCGGGTGTGTGTGTCTCGGTGCTTTTCCACTCACACTGATGTTTGAAATCTTCTCCCACGGATAGAACAGACAAACATTTCTCCTTCAACATTCAAAGGCCGATGATATTCAGGTCCTGATGAATCGAGTGACTCTGTCAGATCTTGACGTGATCTTTGGTTTGAGTTTCCCTCTGCAAATCCTCCCCTGTAAAAGGAGTTTATAAAAGTTATCACTGTAATTACAGGATAGAAATTCAGATCAGATAGCTCTACTTTCTATGGAACATTATTTCCTCTCTCATTCCTCAAAGCTGTAAATCCCCGTCCCACACACTCTCCCTCCTCCCTGTGCTGAAATCCAAACCCATCGCATCATCTTTCAGTGGCCCGAAACCATGAGTGAAAGGGTGAGAGAGTGAGTGAGTGTGAGAGAGTGAGTGAGTGTGAGAGAGTGAGTGAGTGTGAGAGAGTGAGTGAGTGTGAGAGAGTGAGTGAGTGTGAGAGAGTGAGTGAGTGTGAGAGAGTGAGTGAGTGTGAGAGAGTGAGTGAGTGTGAGAGCAGCAGTGGGCTCGGTGTGGAGAATGAAGTGGGGCAGGTGGAGCATGTTTCAGTGGGGCAGCAATGATCATAATCTCATTAGGTTTAGAACAGTTATGGAAAAGGACAGGGGACAGTCAAATGTGAAAATTCTTAACTGGAGGAGGGCTAATTCCAGTGAGTTAAAAAGGGATCTTGTCCAGGTGGATTGGAATCAAAAATTGTCAGGCAGAACAGTAATTGAACAGTGGGAGGCCTTCAAGGAGGAGTGGGTTTGGGTACAGAGTGGACAGATTCCCACGAGGAGGAAAGGAACAGCATCCAAAGCTGGAGCTCCCTGGATGACTGAAGATATCGAGATCACCATTTCTCCTTCATTGACAGACGCTCCCTGACCGATCCCCATTTCTCCTTCATTGACAGACGCTCCCTGACCGATCAACATTTCTCCTTCATTTACAGACGCTCCCCGACCGATTACAATTTCTCCTTCATTTACAGACGCTCCCTGACCAATCACAATTTCTCCTTCATTTACAGACGCTCCCTGACCGATCCCCATTTCTCCTTCATTTACAGACCCTCCCTGACCGATCACCATTTCTCCATCATTTACAGACGCTCCCTGACCGATCCCCATTTCTCCTTCATTTACAGACGCTCCCTGACCGATCCCCATTTCTCCTTCATTTACAGACGCTCCCTGACCGATCACCATTTCTCCTTCATTTACAGACGCTCCCTGACCGATCCCCATTTCTCCTTCATTTACAGACGCTCCCTGACCGATCCCCATTTCTCCTTCATTTACAGACGCTCCCTGACCGATCCCCATTTCTCCTTCATTTACAGACGCTCCCTGACCGATCACCATTTCCCCTTCATTTACAGACGCTCCCTGACCGATCCCCATTTCCCCTTCATTTCCCGGCGGGTAGTGAGGGGGGGATAATGTTCACTGTTTTATATTCGGGTCTGGGGCCGCACTCGGGGTTTGTGAAGCCTGAGCCTGGGCCTGAGCCCGGACCCGGGCCCCGGGGTTTATTGAGCCTCTTGCTCCGATCCTCTGACCTGCACCGAACGCGCTCCTCCCGCAGCCTCGACTGGCCGCGCATGCTCAGGACACACTGACCGGAATTGAGTCACTACTGCGCCTGCGTGCTGGGCTCCATTGATTCAGATAGGGCACAATCTGAACCGCGCTGCATGCTGGGTGATGCAGCCGCCATTGATGCTCCTTAATATCAGGCCGAAAAACAAAAACATTGGAAGCAGATAATTCAAGTGTTTAATTTATTTTCTAAATAATTCAATCGTTCAATTCATTTCATAAATAATTGAATAGTTCAATTCATTAAATAATCAATTGTTTAATTTATTACATAAACAATTAGTGTTTCATTTATCATAGAAATAATTCAATGAATTATTTATAATAAATGAAACACTTGATTATTTATAATAAATGAAACACTTGATTATTTATATAAATGAAACACTTGATTATTTATATAAATGAAACACTTGATTATTTATATAATAAATGAAACACTTGATTATTTATATAATAAATGAAACACTTGATTATTTATATAATAAATGAAACACTTGATTATTTATATAATAAATAACACGATTATTTATATAAATGAAACACTTGATTATTTATATAAATGAAACACTTGATTATTTATATAATAAATGAAACACTTGATTATTTATATAATAAATGAAACACTTGATTATTTATATAATAAATGAAACACTTGATTATTTATATAATAAATAACGTTTTGAAATTCTTCATTCAATAAATTAAATAATGGAATATTAATATGATTAAATAAACACTTGAATCTTTGTATGATAAGTTAAACCTGTGAATTAATTATATAATTTAAACACGACCTCTTTATATAATAATTTTAACACTTGGATTATTTATATAATAAATTAAACAATTGATTTTTTATATAATAAATTAGACATGCATTATTATATAATAAATTAAACTATTGAATTATTTGGATACTTAATTTATTATGAAAATAATTCAATAGTTTAATTTAACAACTGACGTAGTTATGTAAGAAATTAAACAATTGATTATTTATATAATGAATTAAACTATTGAATTATTTATATAATAAATGAAACAGTTGAATTATTTAGATAATAAATGAAACAGTTGAATTATTTAAATAGTAAATTAAACAAATGAAGTATTTACGTAATAAATTATACACTTGAATGCTTCATATAATAAATTAAACACTTGTTTATTTGTATAATAAATTCACAAATTGAATTATTTATACAATAAATTAAACAACGGAGCTATTTATTTCGTAAATTATACACTTCAATTATTATATAATTAAACTACTGAATTATTTATCAAATATATCAATTTAATTATTCATATAATAAATTAAACAATTCAATAATTTACATAAAAATTAAACACTTGAATTATTTATAAAATATTAAACAATTGAACTATTTACATAATAAATTTAGCTATTGAATTTTTTATACAATAAATTAAACTCTTGGTTATTTACAGAATAAATTAATCAATCAAATAATTTAAACTATTGAATTCTCTTTATAATAAATGAAACATTTGAAGTATTCATATAATAAATTAAACACTTGAAAACAATTTAATTATTGATATAATAAAATAAGCAATTCATTATTTATTTAATGAATTAAACTATTGAGTTATTTATATTACATTTTAAACTTTTCAATTATTTATATAATAAATGAAGCCAGCTTGGACAAAATGGAGGCAAGCGCAGAGTCCGTCTTGGACAAAATGGTGGCAGGCGCGGCCACCATCTTGGAAAAAATGGCAGCAAGCACGGCCGCCATCTTGGGCAAAATGGCGGCAAGCGCGGCCACAATCTTGGAAAAAATGGCCGCCGCCGCCATCTTGTCACATGGCGGCAAGAGGCCGACAGAGTGTCGCCAGTGATCCCGCAGTGACCCCAGAATGTCCCAGTGACCCCAGAGTGATGCCGGGGTCCCAGAGTGCACCCAGTCAGCCCAGAGTGAGGCCAGGGTGCAGCCGGGGATCCCAGAGCGATGCCAGAGCGGCGGCCTTTGCGTTTGGGCCACCACAACAACCACCACCACAACTGTACTGTACGTGTACAGCACACAGTGGGTAAAAGGGAACGATTCACTCCTGTCTGGTAATCCGTGTCTGGGACTCACTGGCCCTGTGAAATGTTGAATTTTGCTCACAATATGGTGTGTTTGGATTAATGGGGGACTAGGTTTAACTCCACTGGGCTGGATTGTTTTATAAATCTCTCATTGACTGGGTCTTTCAGACCAGGATGGGAGCTGCTTCTCTCTCTCTGTAAACACCCTGAGGCAGTGAAACACTCTCTGACAAACTGTTCACAGGAACCAACCCATCAGACATGGGGAATAGACAAATACCTGGGACTGGAAATGAGCCTCCCACCAACAGAGCAGAGAGAAGGAGGAAATCATCACACCTTCAAGATCTGGATCTGTTTTGTCTTTGGAGCAGGTTCTGGTTAATTTTACTGCTTTAAAGTGATGTTATGGGACCAGTGAGACTGAGACACACACACACACACACACACACACAGACTGTACAGTCAGGAGACACGTGTCCCTTGTCCAGACATTGGGTTTGAATTGAGCTGAGCTGAGCCACAAATGAATATGGGATTAAAATCTCAAATTCCAATCAGTTTGCTCCCGAGCTTCCCCATGTGTCTGTGTGGTTCCATTACAATACAATTTCACATGGGGGCCCAAAATGGCTTCGGAATTAACACTATTTCTTTCTGAGTTGTCAGTGACCTTTTCAAAAATTAAACTTCAAACTCAGAAAACATTTGGAGGCTGTTTTCACATTTGGGCCCTCTGCGTGCTGCAGGACGCTCCCTGAAAGAGCTTTTAATTTCAATTAAGACCCGAGATATGTCACATTGTCAGCCTCTGAATAATAGTTTGATCCACTTTGTGTTATTTCTGAAAAGTTGCACTTGCAATGAACGAAGGGAGGAATTTGGGATCGAACAGATGGTGATATTCTGTCAGACACTCGGTACTGAGGGAGCGCTGCACTGTCAGACGGTCAGTGTGTGTCTCAGTATCAGCTCCTGTACAATGTCCCAGTGATCCTCCAGTGTCCCCAGAATGTCCCAGTGATCCCCCAGAGTAACCCAGACATTACTCACGTGGCCCCCATCGGGTCCAGGCTGCGGTGAAGGTCTCAGTCAGTCAGTCCCCAGCGGAGAGAACGATTCTTGGCCCAGGATTCCTCCTCCTCCTTCTCACAAAATGTCTCTTTCTGGATCATCTCCTTGCAGCATTTCATCGAAAAGTTTCCTGAGGAGAGAGAGAGAGGGAATTGATTAAAATACAAAAGCATGGGATTAAAAAGGCACAGCAAGAGCCCAGAGCTCCCTCCCTCCCACTCCCTCTCCCAGTTACACCGACAATCCCTCAGCACCAACACTGAGACACAAATCCCGGTTACAAACCAGAGAATCGAAAGAGGGAGAAAAGTTGGGAGAGAGACAGAGAGAGAAATACACTCAGGACAGGCTGGAGGACCCCGGCAGACTGAGAGATTGTCCCCGCCCCTGGGGAGGGTTTGGGACGAGACTCACGGCCATCCCCTCCCCCCGGCGAGCTCCCTGCTTCAGCCTTTGAGATATTAGACTGAATCTCAATGGGTCTCCCTCAGGGACCTGTCCGTTCTCATGTTAATCCAGGGACAGCCCAGGGCAGGACTGGTTTGACCAGGAGACCTGTCTGCTGGAATGAGCCACATTTCAAGGACCTATTTTACTGATTTGAAACCCTCACAGCCTGTCTCCCCCTCTTCCCTCACCCCAAACCGAGTCCCCCCCACCCTCAGCCTGTCTCCCCCTCTTCCCTCACCCCAAACCGAGTCCCCCCCACCCTCAGCCTGTCTCCCCCTCTTCCCTCACCCCAAACCGAGTCCCCCCCACCCTCAGCCTGTCTCCCCCTCTTCCCTCACCCCAAACCGAGTCCCCCCCCTCCACCCTCAGCCTGTCTCCCCCTCTTCCCTCACCCCAAACCGAGTCCCCCCACCCTCAGCCTGTCTCCCCCTCTTCCCTCACCCCAAACCGAGTCCCCCCCACCCTCAGCCTGTCTCCCCCTCTTCCCTCACCCCAAACCGAGTCCCCCCCACCCTCAGCCTGTCTCCCCCTCTTCCCTCACCCCAAACCGAGTCCCCCCCACCCTCAGCCTGTCTCCCCCTCTTCCCTCACCCCAAACCGAGTCCCCCCCCTCCACCCTCAGCCTGTCTCCCCCTCTTCCCTCACCCCAAACCGAGTCCCCCCACCCTCAGCCTGTCTCCCCCTCTTCCCTCACCCCAAACCGAGTCCCCCCCTCCACCCTCAGCCTGTCTCCCCTCTTCCCTCACCCCAAACCGAGTCCCCCCACCCTCAGCCTGTCTCCCCCTCTTCTCTCACCCCAAACCGAGTCCCCCCACCCTCAGCCTGTCTCCCCCTCTTCCCTCACCCCAAACCGAGTCCCCCCACCCTCAGCCTGTCTCCCCCTCTTCCCTCACCCCAAACCGAGTCCCCCCCACCCTCAGCCTGTCTCCCCCTCTTCCCTCACCCCAAACCGAGTCCCCCCCACCCTCAGCCTGTCTCCCCCTCTTCCCTCACCCCAAACCGAGTCCCCCCCACCCTCAGCCTGTCTCCCCCTCTTCCTCACCCCAAACCGAGTCCCCCCACCCTCAGCCTGTCTCCCCCTCTTCCCTCACCCCAAACCGAGTCCCCCCACCCTCAGCCTGTCTCCCCCTCTTCCCTCACCCCAAACCGAGTCCCCCCACCCTCAGCCTGTCTCCCCCTCTTCCCTCACCCCAAACCGAGTCCCCCCCACCCTCAGCCTGTCTCCCCCTCTTCCCTCACCCCAAACCGAGTCCCCCACCCTCAGCCTGTCTCCCCCTCTTCCCTCACCCCAAACCGAGTCCCCCCCACCCTCAGCCTGTCTCCCCCTCTTCCCTCACCCCAAACCGAGTCCCCCCACCCTCAGCCTGTCTCCCCCTCTTCCCTCACCCCAAACCGAGATCCCCCCCACCCTCAGCCTGTCTCCCCCCTCCCCTCGTGACCCAAACACCCCAGGGACCTCCGTCACATCCCACCCTGCCCGGCGTCCACATTTAAAGAACTAAAGTTGGGCGGAATCTGCTCCGAATACACAAGGCTGCAGAGCTGGAATGGCTGCTGTTTCTCAGACAGTGTTTGACCATTTCATTCTCTCTGTGTGTTTACTGTAAAGAGCTGTGGAGGGAGCAGGGACTCCATCTCATTCTCACCTCCCGGGTCTGGATGGCAAACAGGTTCCGAGCTCAGGGCACAGCACCATTTCAAACACTCAAATCATCCAAAGGTTGAGAAACGAGATTTAACTGACAGGTTTCCAGCCTCTAATTGAAGTTTTAATATAGAAATCATTTTAATAAATAAAAATGCTGCAGAAAGGTGAATAGAGTGAGGGACAGAGAGAGAGAGAGAAAATGATCGGTTTAAATGAGATAGAAAGACAGAGAGAGGGGGGGAGAGAGAGAGAGAGAGAGAGAGAGAAAGAGGGACAGAGAGAGAGAAAATGATCGGTTCGGTCAGACTCTCTCTGTTTAAATGAGATAGAAAAACAGAGAGAGGGGGACGGAGAGAGAGGGGGACGGAGAGAGAGGGGGACGGAGAGAGAGGGGGACGGAGAGAGAGGGGGACGGAGAGAGAGGGGGACGGAGAGAGAGGGGGACGGAGAGAGAGGGGGACGGAGAGAGAGGGGGACGGAGAGAGAGGGGGACGGAGAGAGAGGGGGACGGAGAGAGAGGGGACGGAGAGAGAGGGGGACGGAGAGAGAGGGGGACGGAGAGAGAGGGGGACGGAGAGAGAGGGGGACGGAGAGAGAGGGGGACGGAGAGAGAGGGGGACGGAAGAGAGAGGGGGACGGAGAGAGAGGGGGACGGAGAGAGAGGGGGACGGAGAGAGAGGGGGACGGAGAGAGAGGGGGACGGAGAGAGAGGGGGACGGAGAGAGAGGGGGACGAGAGAGAGGGGGACGGAGAGAGAGGGGGACGGAGAGAGAGGGGGACGGAGAGAGAGGGGGACGGAGAGAGAGGGGGACGGAGAGAGAGGGGGACGGAGAGAGAGGGGGACGGAGAGAGAGGGGGACGGAGAGAGAGGGGGACGGAGAGAGAGGGGGACGGAGAGAGAGGGGGACGGAGAGAGAGGGGGACGGAGAGAGAGGGGGACGGAGAGAGAGGGGGACGGAGAGAGAGGGGGACGGAGAGAGAGGGGGACGGAGAGAGAGGGGGACGGAGAGAGAGGGGGACGGAGAGAGAGGGGGACGGAGAGAGAGGGGGACGGAGAGAGAGGGGGACGGAGAGAGAGGGGGACGGAGAGAGAGGGGGACGGAGAGAGAGGGGGACGGAGAGAGAGGGGGACGGAGAGAGAGGGGGACGGAGAGAGAGGGGGACGGAGAGAGAGGGGGACGGAGAGAGAGGGGGACGGAGAGAGAGGGGGACGGAGAGAGAGGGGGACGGAGAGAGAGGGGGACGGAGAGAGAGGGGGACGGAGAGAGAGGGGGACGGAGAGAGAGGGGGACGGAGAGAGAGGGGGACGGAGAGAGAGGGGGACGGAGAGAGAGGGGGACGGAGAGAGAGAGGGACGGAGAGAGAGAGGGACGGAGAGAGAGAGGGACGGAGAGAGAGAGGGACGGAGAGAGAGAGGGACGGAGAGAGAGAGGGACGGAGAGAGAGAGGGACGGAGAGAGAGAGGGACGGAGAGAGAGAGGGACGGAGAGAGAGAGGGACGGAGAGAGAGAGGGACGGAGAGAGAGAGGACGGAGAGAGAGAGGACGGAGAGAGAGAGGGACGGAGAGAGAGAGGGACGGAGAGAGAGAGGGACGGAGAGAGAGAGGGACGGAGAGAGAGAGGGACGGAGAGAGAGAGGGACGGAGAGAGAGAGGGACGGAGAGAGAGAGGGACGGAGAGAGAGAGGGACGGAGAGAGAGAGGGACGGAGAGAGAGAGGGACGGAGAGAGAGAGGGACGGAGAGAGAGAGGACGGAGAGAGAGAGGGACGGAGAGAGAGAGGGACGGAGAGAGAGAGGGACGGAGAGAGAGAGGGACGGAGAGAGAGAGGGACGGAGAGAGAGAGGGACGGAGAGAGAGAGGGACGGAGAGAGAGAGGGACGGAGAGAGAGAGGGACGGAGAGAGAGAGGACGAGAGAGAGAGGGACGGAGAGAGAGAGGGACGGAGAGAGAGAGGGACGGAGAGAGAGAGGGACGGAGAGAGAGAGGGACGGAGAGAGAGAGGGACGGAGAGAGAGAGGGACGGAGAGAGAGAGGGACGGAGAGAGAGAGGACGGAGAGAAGCCTCTCTGGGCTGTTTAATTGTTGTTACTTTAAACAGTGAGACTGAAATATTTCAGAGAACTTTTCAATCAAGAAAAATTCAGAGACAACAGAGAGAGAGAAAAGGACAGAGAGGGGGAGAGGCAGAGAGAGAGAGAGAATGATGGAGAGAGAGATCGAGAAAAAGACAGAGAGAGCGGGAGAGAGCCAGAGGGAGAGAGAGAGGACGGAGAGAGAGAAAAGGACGGAGAGACGGGGGAGAGAGGGAGAGAGAGAGACACACACAGAGAAAGAGAGAGGGGGAAAGAGGCAGAGGGAGAGAGAGGGACAGAGAGACAGAGAGAGAGACAGAGGGAGAGGGGGTAGAGGCAGAGAGAGAGAGAGAGGAAGAAAACAACAGAGGGTGGGGAGAGACAGAGAGAGAGGCAGAGAGAGATAGAGAGAAAATGACGGAGTGGGGAGAGAGGCAGAGAAAGATAGAGGAACAGAGAGTGAGAGAAAAAGAGAGCAGCGAAAGAGAGGGGAAAAGAGGGGGAAAGAGGCAGAGGAGAGAGGGGGACAGAGTGACAGAGAAAAAGAGAGAGAGAGAGAGAGAAAAAGACAGAGAGGACGGGACAGGGGGAGAGAGGACGGGACAGGGGGAGAGAGGACGGGACAGGGAGAGAGGACGGACAGGGGGAGAGAGGACGGGACAGGGGGAGAGAGGACGGGACAGGGGGAGAGAGGACGGGACAGGGGGAGAGAGGACGGGACAGGGGGAGAGAGGACGGGACAGGGGGAGAGAGGACGGGACAGGGGGAGAGAGGACGGGACAGGGGGAGAGAGGACGGA
>NW_027139499.1:0-35000 GCF_035084215.1 Heptranchias perlo
TATGAGACAATCCCCAACTGGGAAGGAGACAATCCCCGACTGGGAAGGAGACAATCCCCAACTGGGACGGACACAATTCCCAACTGGGAATGAGACAATCCCCAACTGGGAATGAGACAATCCCCTACTGGGAATGAGACAATCCCCAACTGGGAAGGACACAATCCCCCTATTGAGTTGAGTTGATACGAAACAAAGTAAGAGACAGTTTAGGCTTTGATGGAATTTTGTTCTATTGTATTTTTTTCCATGACAATGAGACTGTGCAGTGATTTTCAGTAGAAAATGATTATTGTAAGAGATTTACAAAAAAAAATGGAGATGCATTGGTTGAGGAGCTGAGTTGGGAGATGAGAGATCGATTCTCGATTTGGTGACATTGTATTTGGGTGTTAAATTATTCATCGTCATCATCGTCATCGTCATCATCATCGTCATCGTCGTCATCATCATCGTCATCGTCATCATCATCATCATCGTCATCATCATCATCATCGTCGTCATCGTCATCGTCATCATCCTCCGTACTAATCTCTCCAGAAAGGACGTCTTCAATCCAATCCTCCAACTCGTCAGGCGTTGGCAAATCGTCCTCGTCCATGTCAAACCAGAGGCTGTCAGCCTGCGGAGGGGCGGACAGAGGGTTAAACGGGGTCAGCGTCTCCCACGTGGCGGGGGGAGGAAGGTGGGGGGGGTTAGGGGAGAGAGAAGGGGGAACGGGGAGTGGGGGAAGAGGAGGGGAGGGCAGAGGAAGGAGGGACAGGGACTGGGGAAGAGGAGGGGAGGGCAGAGAAGGAGGGACAGGGATTGGGGAAGAGGAGGGGGGGCAGAGAAGGAGGGGGGGCAGAGAAGGAGGGACAGGGACTGGGGAGGAGGAGGTGGGGGCAGAGAAGGAGGGGGGGAGGCAGAGAAGGAGGAACAGGGACTGGGGAGAGGGGGGGAAGAGAAGGAGGAACAGGGATTGGGGAAGGGGGAGGCAGAGAAAGAGGGACAGGGACTGGGGAGAGGGGAGGCAGAGAAGGAGGGACAGGGATTGGGGAGGGAGACAGAGGACATCAGCAAGAAAAGCATAAATTAACTGATTCAGTGCCTTCCTTTCCTGAATTGAATCACTAATACCTGATCAGAATCTATGATCCTGAATTCAATCACTAATCCATGATTCTGATTCTCCAATCCTGAATTCAATCTCTAATCTTGATTCTGATTCTCCAATCGTGAATTCAATCTCTAATCCCTGATTCCGAATCTACAATCCTGAATTAAATC
The DNA here is from genome assembly GCF_035084215.1 of Heptranchias perlo. NCBI lineage: Eukaryota > Metazoa > Chordata > Chondrichthyes > Hexanchiformes > Hexanchidae > Heptranchias > Heptranchias perlo. The sequence goes on from NW_027139499.1 coordinate 1,270, forward strand.
TCGAATCCCTGATTCCGAATCACCAATTCTAAATTCAATCCCAAATTCTGAATCTATGATCTTGAATTAAATCTCTAATCCCTGATTCCAAATCTACAATCCTGAATCTAAGCACTAATCTCTGATTCTGAATCACCAATTCTAAATTCAATCCCAGATTCTGAATCTACAATCCTGAATTCAATCAATAAACCCTGATTCTGAATTTACAGTCCTGAATTCAATCACTAATTCCTGATTCTGAATCTACAATCCTGAATTCAGTACCTGAATCTTAATCCACAATCCTGAATTCAATCACCAATCCCTGATTCTGAATTCATAATCCTGAAATCAATCACGAATCCCCGATTCTGTATCCACAATGTTGAATTCAATCACTGGTCCCTGATTCTAAAACTACAATCGTAAATTCAATCCATGATTCTGAATCTGCAATCCTGAAATCAATCACCAATCCATGGTTCTGAATCCACAATTCTGAATTCAATCACTAATCTCTGATTTTGAATCTACAATCCTGATTTCAAACCCTGAGTCTGAATCTATGATTGTGAATCCAGTCCCTGATTCTAAATCTACAATTCTGAATTCAGTCTCTAATCCCTGATTCTGAATCCACAATCGTGAATTCAATCACCAATCCCTGATTCTGACTCTACCATCCTAAATTCAATCACCAATCCCTGATTCTGACTCGACCATCCTGAATTCAATCACCAATCCCTGATTCTGAATCACCAATCTTGAATTCTCAGCCTCCAATCCTTGATGCCCGACTCTCCAATCCTCTCGCCTCTCGGTTCCTGATCCCTGAATCTCGACCCCTCCCTTTAGATCGCAGGTTCTAACTCTTGAGTTCTGGACCTGGTAGACTTACATCTGTGACGTTGACAACACCAAATTGGGGCTCAGATAGATCGATGCCAAATGTCTTCTCCCAATAAGGATTCAACTGTGGAGAGATAAATCAGCGTCAGTACCCCTGCGAGAGCACGAAATCTCCGTTAAACCCTCGTTTTCTGGTCGTAGGCTCATGCCGCTGGTGAGGTGGGGCAGCACTGCCCGCTCATGGTTTACTCTTTAACCTCTTCAGTCCTGCCCGGGGTGGGCTGTGCTCAGGATGTGGACGCTGTCACCTGCCCCAGGCCGAGACGCCGCCGCCGCCGCCTGGCCGGTGTCCAGACCGTGAGCTATTCGACAACAGGAATCGGAGTGGGAGAGGCCGAGGCTCTGCTGGGAGAGCTCCCCCCTCCCCTCTGAATGGGAGAGTCCGGGGAGATACCACTGGATATATACACACACCCCCCCATGAATGGGAGAGTCCGGGGATATACCACTGGATATATACACACACCCCCATGAATGGGAGAGTCCGGGGATATACCACTGGATTTATGCACACACCCCCATGAATGGGAGAGTCCGGGGATATACCACTGGATTTATACACACCCCCATGAATGGGAGAGTCCGGGGAGATACCACTGGATTTATACACACACCCCCCCATGAATGGGAGAGTCCGGGAGATACCACTGGATTTATACACACCCCCATGAATGGGAGAGTCCGGGGAGATACCACTGGATATATACACACCCCCCCCCATGAATGGGAGAGTCCGGGGAGATACCACTGGATTTATACACACACCCCCCCCATGAATGGGAGAGTCCGGGGATATACCACTGGATTTATGCACACCCCCATGAATGGGAGAGTCCGGGAGATACCACTGGATTTATACACACACCCCCCCATGAATGGGAGAGTCCGGGGATATACCACTGGATTTATGCACACCCCTCTGAATGGGAGAGTCCGGGGAGATACCACTGGATTTATACACACACCCCCCCATGAATGGGAGAGTCCGGGGATGTACCACTGGATTTATACACACCCCATGAATGGGAGAGTCCGGGGATATACCACTGGACATATACACCCCTCTGAATGGGAGAGTCCTGGGCTATACCACTAAAGTCGGCGAGCCCCAGCACCAAAACCCTGGTACCACTGCCCCCCCCCACCATGAATGGGACATTCCAGTGCCCTCTCACCCCCCGCCCCCCCCCACCCCCCCCAAAACCCCCTGAAATTCGGCCCCTTTTATTGAGAGGCGACAGAGCCGGAAATCCCACGATGCCTTGCCCGCGGGTGAAGAGCATTGTGGTCTGGAGGGGGAGGCGGGGCGTCGCGGGGGGGGGGGGGGGGTCGGGGGTCAGGGGGGGCCGGGGGTCAGGGGGGGTCGGGGGGGAGAGAGGCGAGGGGGAGGGGGGTGGGGGTGGGGGTCTACCAGGGGGAAATCCTCGGGGTCGATCCAGATGATGCTCAGATCGGGGTTGTCCGTGTTGTCCTCCGCCACTTCCTTCACGATCTCCAGGAACTCGAAGCCGTCTGAAAGGCAAAGCGAGAGGGGGCAACGGGTGAATGAAGGCACCCTCCTCCCTCCTCCCTCCTCCCTCCTCCCTCCCTCCCTCCCTCCTTCCTCCTCCTCCTCCCTCCTCCCTCCTCCTCTCTCCTCCTCCCTCCTCCTCCTTCCTCCTCCTCCTCCTCCCTCCTCCCTCCTCTCTCCTCCTCCCTCCTCCTCCTCCTCCTCCTCGTTCTCCTCCTCTTCTTCCTCCTTCTCCACCTCCTCTCCCTCTTCCTCCTCTCCCTCCTCTTCTTCCTCCTTCTCCTCCTCTTCTTCCTCCTCTTCTTCCTCCCCCCTCCTCCTCCTTCCTTCCTCTTCTCCCTCCTCCTCTTCTTCCTCCTCCACTTCTTCCTCCTTCTCCTCCTCCTCTCCTCCCTCCTCCTCTTCCTCCTTCTCCTCCTCTTCTTCCTCTTCTCCCTCCTCCACTTCTTCCTCCTCCACTTCTTCCTCCTTCTCCTCCTCCTCTCCCTCCTCCTCTTCCTCCTTCTCCTCCTCTTCTTCCTCTTCCTCCTCCTCCTCTTCCTCTTCCTCCACTTCTTCCTCCTTCTCCTCCTCCCCACCCTCCTCCTCTTCCTCTTCTTCCTCCTCTTCCTCTTCCTCCTCCTCCTCCTTCTCCTCCTCCTCCTCCACTTCTTCCTCCTTCTCTTCCTCCTCTCCCTCTTCCTCCTCCTCCTCCTCTCCCTCCTCCTCCTCTTCCTCTTTTTCCTCCTCCTCCACTTCTTCCTCCTCTTCCTCCTCCTTCTCCTCCTCCTCTCACTCTTCCTCCCGCACCCCCCGGAAATAACGGGTGGTAGGGAGTGACGACAAAAAAATAAAAGAACACCATCTCCTCTCCTTCCCCAACTCCCCTCGCCATCCCACGACCTGCACCGCCTTCCCCCCCCTGGGTTCAGGGCGGCGGAGGCGCGCACAGCAAGATCCCATGGACCGTCAATTGAGAGGAAGGAGTCCGGGGGGGGGGGATGTGTGTGAGTCAGGGGCGTGACATGGGGGGTGTGATGGGGGAGTGTGACATTGGGAATGTGACATCAGGGGGTGTGACATTGTGAATGTGACGTCAGGGGGGGTGACATTGGGAATGTGACGTCAGGGGGTGTGACATTGGGAATGTGACATTGGGAATGTGACATTGGGAGTGTGACGTCAGGGGGTGTGACATTGGGAATGTGACATTGGGAATGTGACATTGGGAGTGTGACGTCAGGGGGTGTGACATTGGGAGTGTGACATTGGGAGTGTGACGTCAGGGGGTGTGACATTGGGAATGTGACGTCAGGGGGTGTGACATTGTGAATGTGACGTCAGGGGGGTGACATTGGGAATGTGACGTCAGGGGGTGTGACATTGGGAATGTGACATTGGGAATGTGACATTGGGAGTGTGACGTCAGGGGGTGTGACATTGGGAGTGTGACATTGGGAGTGTGACGTCAGGGGGGTGTGACATTGGGAGTGTGACGTCAGGGGGTGTGACATTGGGAGTGTGACGTCAGGGGGTGTGACATTGGGAATGTGACATCGGGAGTGTGACATTGGGAATGTGACGTCAGGGAGTGTGACATTGGGAATGTGACGTCAGGGGGTGTGACATTGGGAGTGTGACGTCAGGGAGTGTGATATTGGGAATGTGACGTCAGGGGGTGTGACATTGGGAATGTGACATCGGGAGTGTGACATTGGGAATGTGACGTCAGGGGTGTGACATTGGGAGTGTGACATTGGGAGTGTGACGTCAGGGGGTGTGACATTGGGAGTGTGACGTCAGGGGGTGTGACATTGGGAGTGTGACGTCAGGGGGTGTGACATTGGGAGTGTGACGTCAGGGGGTGTGACATTGGGAATGTGACATCGGGAGTGTGACATTGGGAGTGTGACGTCAGGGAGTGTGACATTGGGAATGTGACATCGGGAGTGTGACATTGGGAATGTGACGTCAGGGAGTGTGACATTGGGAGTGTGACGTCAGGGGGTGTGACATTGGGAATGTGACATCGGGAGTGTGACATTGGGAATGTGACGTCAGGGAGTGTGACATTGGGAATGTGACATCAGGGAGTGTGACATTGGGAATGTGACGTAAGGGGGTGTGACATTGGGAATGTGACATCAGGGAGTGTGACATTGGGAATGTGACGTAAGGGGGTGTGACATTGGGAATGTGACATCAGGGAGTGTGACATTGGGAGTGTGACGTCAGGGGGTGTGACATTGTGAATGTGACGTCAGGGGATGTGACATTGGGAATGTGACATTGGGAATGTGACATTGTGAATGTTACGTCAGGGGGGTGACATTGTGAATGTGACGTCAGGGGATGTGACATTGGGAATGTGACATTGGGAATGTGACATTGGGAGTGTGACGTCAGGGGGTGTGACATTGGGAGTGTGACGTCAGGGGGTGTGACATTGGGAATGTGACATCGGGAGTGTGACATTGGGAATGTGACGTCAAGGAGTGTGACATTGGGAATGTGACGTCAGGGGGTGTGACATTGGGAGTGTGACGTCAGGGAGTGTGACATTGGGAATGTGACGTCAGGGGGTGTGACATTGGGAATGTGACATCGGGAGTGTGACATTGGGAATGTGACGTCAGGGGGTGTGACATTGGGAGTGTGACATTGGGAGTGTGATGTCAGGGGGTGTGACATTGGGAGTGTGACGTCAGGGGGTGTGACATTGGGAATGTGACATCGGGAGTGTGACATTGGGAGTGTGACGTCAGGGAGTGTGACATTGGGAATGTGACATCGGGAGTGTGACATTGGGAATGTGACGTCAGGGAGTGTGACATTGGGAGTGTGACGTCAGGGGGTGTGACATTGGGAATGTGACATCGGGAGTGTGACATTGGGAATGTGACGTCAGGGAGTGTGACATTGGGAATGTGACATCAGGGAGTGTGACATTGGGAATGTGACGTAAGGGAGTGTGACATTGGGAATGTGACATCAAGGAGTGTGACATTGGGAATGTGACGTAAGGGGGTGTGACATTGGGAATGTGACATCAGGGAGTGTGACATTGGGAATGTGACGTCAGGGGGGTGACATTGTGAATGTGACGTCAGGGGGGTGACATTGTGAATGTGACGTCAGGGGGTGTGACATTGGGAATGTGACATTGGGAATGTGACATTGGGAGTGTGACGTCAGGGGGTGTGACATTGGGAGTGTGACGTCAGGGGGTGTGACATTGGGAATGTGACATCAGGGAGTGTGACATTGGGAATGTGACGTCAGGGGGGTGACATTGTGATTGTGACGTCAGGGGGGTGACATTGTGAATGTGACGTCAGGGAGTGTGACATTGGAATGTGACATTGGGAATGTGACATTGGGAGTGTGACGTCAGGGGGTGTGACATTGTTAATGTGACGTCAGGGGGTGTGACATTGGGAATGTGACATTGGGAATGTGACATTGGGAGTGTGACGTCAGGGGGTGTGACATTGGGAGTGTGACGTCAGGGGGTGTGACATTGGGAGTGTGACGTCAGGGGGTGTGACATTGGGAATGTGACATCGGGAGTGTGACATTGGGAATGTGACATCAGGGAGTGTGACATTGGGAATGTGACGTAAGGGGGTGTGACATTGGGAATGTGACATCAGGGAGTGTGACATTGGGAATGTGACGTCAGGGGGGTGACATTGTGAATGTGACGTCAGGGGGTGTGACATTGGGAATGTGACATTGGGAATGTGACATTGGGAGTGTGACGTCAGGGGGTGTGACATTGTGAATGTGACGTCAGGGGGTGTGACATTGGGAATGTGACATTGGGAATGTGACATTGGGAGTGTGACGTCAGGGGGTGTGACATTGGGAGTGTGACGTCAGGGGGTGTGACATTGGGAGTGTGACGTCAGGGGGTGTGACATTGGGAATGTGACATCGGGAGTGTGACATTGGGAATGTGACGTCAGGGAGTGTGACATTGGGAATGTGACGTAAGGGGGTGTGACATTGGGAATGTGACATCAGTAGTGTGACATTGGGAATGTGACGTAAGGGGGTGTGACATTGGGAATGTGACGTAAGGGGGTGTGACATTGGGAATGTGACGTCAGGGAGTGTGACATTGGGAATGTGACATCAGGGAGTGTGACATTGGGAATGTGACGTCAGGGAGTGTGACATTGGGAATGTGACATCAGGGAGTGTGACATTGGGAATGTGACATAAGGGGGTGTGACATTGGGAATGTGACATCAGTAGTGTGACATTGGGAATGTGACGTAAGGGGGTGTGACATTGTGAATGTGACGTCAGGGAGTGTGACATTGGGAATGTGACGTCAGGGGGGTGACATTGTGAATGTGACGTCAGGGGGTGTGACATTGGGAATGTGACATCAGGGAGTGTGACATTGGGAATGTGACATCAGGGAGTGTGACATTGTGAATGTGACGTCAGGGGGTGTGACATTGGGAATGTGACGTCAGGGGGTGTGACATTGGGAATGTGACGTCAGGGGGTGTGACATTGGGAATGTGACATCGGGAGTGTGACATTGGGAATGTGACGTCAGGGAGTGTGACATTGGGAATGTGACATCAGGGAGTGTGACATTGGGAATGTGACGTAAGGGGGTGTGACATTGGGAATGTGACATCAGGGAGTGTGACATTGGGAATGTGACGTCAGGAAGGTGACATTGTGAATGTGACGTCAGGGGGGTGACATTGTGAATGTGACGTCAGGGGGTGTGACATTGGGAATGTGACATTGGGAATGTGACATTGGGAGTGTGACGTCAGGGGGTGTGACATTGGGAGTGTGACGTCAGGGGGTGTGACATTGGGAATGTGACATTGGGAATGTGATGTCAAGGAGTGTGACATTGGGAATGTGACGTCAGGGGGTGTGACATTGGGAGTGTGACGTCAGGGGGTGTGACATTGGGAGTGTGACGTCAGGGGGTGTGACATTGGGAATGTGACATCGGGAGTGTGACATTGGGAATGTGACGTCAGGGGGTGTGACATTGGGAGTGTGACATTGGGAGTGTGACGTCAGGGGGTGTGACATTGGGAGTGTGACGTCAGGGGGTGTGACATTGGGAGTGTGACGTCAGGGGGTGTGACATTGGGAATGTGACATCGGGAGTGTGACATTGGGAGTGTGACGTCAGGGAGTGTGACATTGGGAGTGTGACGTCAGGGGGTGTGACATTGGGAGTGTGACGTCAGGGGGTGTGACATTGGGAATGTGACATCGGGAGTGTGACATTGGGAATGTGACGTCAGGGAGTGTGACATTGGGAGTGTGACGTCAGGGAGTGTGACATTGGGAATGTGACATAAGGGGGTGTGACATTGGGAATGTGACATCAGTAGTGTGACATTGGTAATGTGACGTAAGGGGGTGTGACATTGGGAATGTGACATCAGGGAGTGTGACATTGGGAATGTGACGTAAGGGGGTGTGACATTGGGAATGTGACATCAGGGAGTGTGACATTGGGAATGTGACGTAAGGGGGTGTGACATTGGGAATGTGACGTCAGGGGGGTGACATTGGGAATGTGACATCAGGGAGTGTGACATTGGGAATGTGACGTCAGGGGGGTGACATTGTGAATGTGACGTCAGGGAGTGTGACATTGTGAATGTGACGTCAGGGAGTGTGACATTGGGAATGTGACATTGGGAATGTGACATTGGGAATGTGACATCAGGGAGTGTGACATTGGGAATGTGACGTTGGGGGTGTGACATTGGGAATGTGACATCAGGGAGTGTGACATTGGGAATGTGACATCGGGGGGAGAGTGTGTGATGTCGGGGAGAGTGTGTGATGTCGGGGGGAGAGAGTGTGTGATGTCGGGGAGAGTGTGTGATGTCGGGGGGAGAGTGTGTGATGTCGGGGGGAGAGTGTGTGATGTCGGGGGGAGAGTGTGTGATGTCGGGGGGGGGAGAGTGTGTGATGTCGGGGGGAGAGTGTGTGATGTCGGGGGGAGAGTGTGTGATGTCGGGGGGAGAGTGTGTGATGTCGGGGGGAGAGTGTGTGATGTCGGGGGGGGGAGAGTGTGTGATGTCGGGGGGAGTGTGATGTCGGGGGGGGAGAGTGTGTGATGTCGGGGGGAGAGTGTGTGATGTCGGGGGGAGAGTGTGTGATGTCGGGGGGAGAGTGTGTGATGTCGGGGGGGGGAGAGTGTGTGATGTCGGGGGGAGAGTGTGTGATGTCGGGGGGAGAGTGTGTGATGTCGGGGGGGGAGTGTGTGATGTCGGGGAGAGAGTGTGTGATGTCGGGGGGAGAGTGTGACATTCGGGGCATGACATCAAGGGTGTGACATCAAGGGTGTGACATCAAGGGTGTGACATCAGGGGTGTGACATCAGGGGTGTGACATCAGGGGTGTGACATCAGGGGTGTGACATCAGGGGTGTGACATCAGGGGTGTGACATCAGGGGTGTGACATCAGGGGTGTGACATCAAGGTGTGACATCAGGGGTGTGACATCAGGGGTGTGACATCAGGGGTGTGACATCAGGGCTGTGACATCAGGGGTGTGACATCAGGGGTGTGACATCAGGGGTGTGACATCAGGGGTGTGACATCAGGGGTGTGACATCAGGGGTGTGACAACAGGGGTGTGACATCAGGGGTGTGACATCAAGGGTGTGACATCAGGGGTGTGACATCAGGGGTGTGACATCAGGGGTGTGACATCAGGTGTGTGACATCAGGGGTGTGACATCAAGGGTGTGACATCAGGGGTGTGACATCAAGGGTGTGACATCAGGTGTGTGACATCAGGGGTGTGACATTAGGGGTGTGACATCAGGGGTGTGACATCCGTGGTGTGACATCAGAGGTGTGACATTAGTGGTGTGACATCAGGGGTGCGACGTCCAGAATGTGACGTCCAGAATGTGATGTATATGGAATATGACATCCGGGAGTGTGAGGTCCGGGAGTGTGAGGTCAGGGAGTGTGACGTCAGGGAGTGTGACGTCAGGGAGTGTGACGTCAGGGAGTGTGACGTCCGGGAGTGTGACGTCAGGGAGCGTGAGGTCCGGGAGTGTGACGTCAGGGAGTGTGACGTCAGGGGGTGTGACGTCAGGAGTGTGACGTCCGGGAGTGTGACGTCCGGGAGTGTGACGTCAGGGAGTGTGACGTCAGGGAGTGTGACGTCCGGGAGGGTGACGTCCGGGAGGGTGACGTCTGCGAGTGTGACGTCCGGGAGTGTGACGTCCGGGAGTGTGACGTCCGGGAGTGTGACGTCCGGGAGTGTGACGTCCGGGAGTGTGACGTCCGGGAGGGTGACGTCCGGGAGGGTGACGTCTGCGAGTGTGACGTCAGGGAGCGTGACGTCAGGGAGCGTGACGTCCGGGAGCGTGACGTCAGGGAGCGTGACGTCCGGGAGCGTGACGTCCGGGAGCGTGACGTCCGGGAGCGTGACGTCAGGGAGCGTGACGTCAGGGAGTGTGACGTCCAGGAGCGTGACGTCAGGGAGCGTGACGTCCGGGAGCGTGACGTCCGGGAGGGTGACGTCAGGGAGCGTGACGTCCGGGAGCGTGACGTCAGGGAGAGTGATGTCCGGGAGCGTGACGTCCGGGAGGGTGACGTCAGGGAGAGTGATGTCCGGGAGTGTGACGTCCGGGAGTGTGACGTCAGGGAGCTTGACGTCAGGGAGCGTGACGTCCAGGAGTGTGACGTCCGGGAGTGTGACGTCAGGGAGCGTGACGTCAGGGAGCGTGACGTCAGGGAGCGTGACGTCAGGGAGCGTGACGTCCGGGAGTGTGACGTCCGGGAGTGTGACGTCCAGGAGAGTGACGTCCGGGAGTGTGACGTCCGGGAGTGTGACGTCCGGGAGCGTGACGTCAGGGAGTGTGACGTCCGGGAGTGTGACGTCCGGGAGGGTGACGTCCGGGAGCGTGACGTCAGGGAGCGTGACGTCAGGGAGCGTGACGTCCGGGAGCGTGACGTCCGGGAGCGTGACGTCCGGGAGCGTGACGTCAGGAAGCGTGACGTCCAGGAGCCTGACGTCAGGGAGCGTGACGTCCGGGAGCGTGACGTCAGGGAGAGTGATGTCCGGGAGTGTGACGTCCGGGAGTGTGACGTCCGGGAGTGTGACGTCCGGGAGCGTGACGTCCGGTAGCGTGACGTCCGGGAGCGTGACGTCCGGGAGTGTGACGTCAGGGAGCGTGACGTCAGGGAGCGTGACGTCAGGGAGCGTGACGTCCGGGAGTGTGACGTCAGGGAGTGTGACGTCAGGGGGCGTGACGTCAGGGAGCGTGACGTCAGGGAGTGTGACGTCCGGGAGTGTGACGTCCGGGAGTGTGATGTCCGGGAGTGTGACGTCCGGGAGCGTGACGTCAGGGAGTGTGACGTCCGGGAGTGTGACGTCCAGGAGGGTGACGTCCGGGAGCGTGACGTCAGGGAGTGTGACGTCAGGGAGCGTGACGTCAGGGAGCGTGACGTCAGGGAGCGTGACGTCCAGGAGCCTGACGTCAGGGAGCGTGACGTCCGGGAGCGTGACGTCAGGGAGAGTGATGTCCGGGGGCGTGACGTCAGGGAGAGTGACGTCAGGGAGTGTGACGTCAGGGAGCGTGACGTCCGGGAGCGTGACGTCCGGTAGCGTGACGTCCGGGAGCGTGACGTCCGGGAGAGTGACGTCAGGGAGCGTGACGTCCGGTAGCGTGACGTCCGGGAGTGTGACGTCAGGGAGTGTGACGTCCGGGAGAGTGACGTCCGGGAGCGTGACGTCCGGTAGCGTGACGTCCGGGAGCGTGACGTCCGGGAGAGTGACGTCAGGGAGCGTGACGTCCGGTAGCGTGACGTCCGGGAGTGTGACGTCAGGGAGTGTGACGTCAGGGAGAGTGATGTCCGGGAGTGTGACGTCAGGGAGTGTGACGTCCGGGAGAGTGACGTCCGGGAGTGTGACGTCAGGGAGTGTGACGTCCGGGAGAGTGAAGTCCGGGAGAGTGACGTCCGGGAGTGTGACGTCAGGGAGTGTGACGTCCGGGAGAGTGACGTCCGGGAGTGTGACGTCAGGGAGTGTGACGTCAGGGAGTGTGACGTCAGGGAGTGTGACGTCAGGGAGTGTGACATTGGGAATGTGACATCGGGAGTGTGACATTGGGAATGTGACGTCAGGGAGTGTGACATTGGGAATGTGACGTCAGGGAGTGTGACATTGGGAATGTGACATCAGGGAGTGTGACATTGGGAGTGTGACGTCAGGGAGTGTGACATTGGGAATGTGACATCAGGGAGTGTGACATTGGGAATGTGACGTAAGGGGGTGTGACATTGGGAATGTGACATCAGGGAGTGTGACATTGGGAATGTGACGTAAGGGGGTGTGACATTGGGAATGTGACATCAGGGAGTGTGACATTGGGAATGTGACGTCAGGGAGTGTGACATTGGGAATGTGACATCAGGGAGTGTGACATTGGGAATGTGACGTAAGGGGGTGTGACATTGGGAATGTGACATCAGGGAGTGTGACATTGGGAATGTAACGTAAGGGAGTGTGACATTGGGAATGTGACGTCAGGGGGGTGACATTGTGAATGTGACGTCAGGGGGGTGACATTGTGAATGTGACGTCAGGGGGTGTGACATTGGGAATGTGACATTGGGAATGTGACATTGGGAGTGTGACGTCAGGGGGTGTGACATTGGGAGTGTGACGTCAGGGGGTGTGACATTGGGAATGTGACATCGGGAGTGTGACATTGGGAATGTGACGTCAGGGAGTGTGACATTGGGAATGTGACATCAGGGAGTGTGACATTGGGAATGTGACGTAAGGGGGTGTGACATTGGGAATGTGACGTCAGGGAGTGTGACATTGGGAATGTGACGTCAGGGAGTGTGACATTGGGAATGTGACATCAGGGAGTGTGACATTGGGAATGTGACGTAAGGGGGTGTGACATTGGGAATGTGACATCAGTAGTGTGACATTGGGAATGTGACGTCAGGGGGGTGACATTGTGAATGTGACGTCAGGGGGTGTGACATTGGGAATGTGACATCAGGGAGTGTGACATTGGGAATGTGACGTCAGGGAGTGTGACATTGGGAGTGTGACATCAGGGAGTGTGACATTGGGAATGTGACGTCAGGGAGTGTGACATTGGGAATGTGACATCAGGGAGTGTGACATTGGGAGTGTGACATCAGGGAGTTTGACATTGGGAATGTGACGTTGGGAGTGTGACATCGGGGGGAGAGTGTGTGATGTCGGGGGGAGAGTGTGTGATGTCAATGGTGTGACGTTACGGGTGTGACATCAGGGAGTGTGACGTTACGGGTGTGACATCAGGGAGCGTGACGTCAGGGAGCGTGACGTCCGGGAGGGTGACGTCCGGGAGGGTGACGTCTGCGAGTGTGACGTCCGGGAGTGTGACGTCCGGGAGTGTGACGTCCGGGAGTGTGACGTCCGGGAGGGTGACGTCTGCGAGTGTGACGTCAGGGAGTGTGACGTCAGGGATCGTGACGTCAGGGAGCGTGACGTCAGGGAGTGTGACGTCCGGGAGCGTGACGTCAGGGAGCGTGACGTCAGGGAGTGTGACGTCAGGGAGCGTGACGTCCGGGAGCGTGACGTCCGGTAGCGTGACGTCCGGGAGCGTGACGTCCGGGAGAGTGACGTCAGGGAGTGTGACGTCCGGTAGCGTGACGTCCGGGAGTGTGACGTCAGGGAGTGTGACGTCAGGGAGTGTGACGTCAGGGAGAGTGATGTCCGGGGGCGTGACGTCAGGGAGTGTGACGTCAGGGAGTGTGACGTCCGGGAGTGTGACGTCCGGGAGTGTGACGTCAGGGAGTGTGACGTCAGGGAGTGTGACGTCAGGGAGAGTGACGTCCGGGAGTGTGACGTCAGGGAGTGTGACGTCCGGGAGAGTGACGTCCGGGAGTGTGACGTCAGGGAGTGTGACGTCCGGGAGAGTGACGTCCGGGAGAGTGACGTCCGGGAGTGTGACGTCAGGGAGTGTGACGTCCGGGAGAGTGACGTCCGGGAGTGTGACGTCAGGGAGTGTGACGTCCGGGAGAGTGACGTCCGGGAGTGTGACGTCAGGGAGTGTGACGTCCGGGAGAGTGACGTCCGGGAGTGTGACGTCAGGGAGTGTGACGTCAGGGAGTGTGACGTCAGGGAGTGTGACGTCAGGGAGTGTGACATTGGGAATGTGACATCGGGAGTGTGACATTGGGAATGTGACATCAGGGAGTGTGACATTGGGAGTGTGACGTCAGGGAGTGTGACATTGGGAATGTGACATCAGGGAGTGTGACATTGGGAATGTGACGTAAGGGGGTGTGACATTGGGAATGTGACGTCAGGGAGTGTGACATTGGGAATGTGACATCAGGGAGTGTGACATTGGGAATGTGACGTAAGGGGGTGTGACATTGGGAATGTGACGTCAGGGAGTGTGACATTGGGAATGTGACATCAGGGAGTGTGACATTGGGAATGTGACGTAAGGGGGTGTGACATTGGGAATGTGACATCAGGGAGTGTGACATTGGGAATGTGACGTCAGGGGGGTGACATTGGGAATGTGACATCAGGGAGTGTGACATTGGGAATGTGACGTAAGGGGGTGTGACATTGGGAATGTGACATCAGGGAGTGTGACATTGGGAATGTGACGTAAGGGGGTGTGACATTGGGAATGTGACATCAGGGAGTGTGACATTGGGAATGTGACGTCTGGGAGTGTGACATTGGGAATGTGACATCAGGGAGTGTGACATTGGGAATGTGACGTAAGGGGGTGTGACATTGGGAATGTGACATCAGGGAGTGTGACATTGGGAATGTAACGTAAGGGAGTGTGACATTGGGAATGTGACGTCAGGGGGGTGACATTGTGAATGTGACGTCAGGGGGGTGACATTGTGAATGTGACGTCAGGGGGTGTGACATTGGGAATGTGACATTGGGAATGTGACATTGGGAGTGTGACGTCAGGGGGTGTGACATTGGGAGTGTGACGTCAGGGGGTGTGACATTGGGAATGTGACATCGGGAGTGTGACATTGGGAATGTGACGTCAGGGAGTGTGACATTGGGAATGTGACATCAGGGAGTGTGACATTGGGAATGTGACGTAAGGGGGTGTGACATTGGGAATGTGACGTCAGGGAGTGTGACATTGGGAATGTGACGTCAGGGAGTGTGACATTGGGAATGTGACATCAGGGAGTGTGACATTGGGAATGTGACGTAAGGGGGTGTGACATTGGGAATGTGACATCAGTAGTGTGACATTGGGAATGTGACGTCAGGGGGGTGACATTGTGAATGTGACGTCAGGGGGTGTGACATTGGGAATGTGACATCAGGGAGTGTGACATTGGGAATGTGACGTCAGGGAGTGTGACATTGGGAGTGTGACATCAGGGAGTGTGACATTGGGAATGTGACGTCAGGGAGTGTGACATTGGGAATGTGACATCAGGGAGTGTGACATTGGGAGTGTGACATCAGGGAGTTTGACATTGGGAATGTGACGTTGGGAGTGTGACATCGGGGGGAGAGTGTGTGATGTCGGGGGGAGAGTGTGTGATGTCAATGGTGTGACGTTACGGGTGTGACATCAGGGAGTGTGACGTTACGGGTGTGACATCAGGGAGCGTGCCGTCAGGGAGCGTGACGTCCGGGAGGGTGACGTCCGGGAGGGTGACGTCTGCGAGTGTGACGTCCGGGAGTGTGACGTCCGGGAGTGTGACGTCCGGGAGGGTGACGTCCGGGAGGGTGACGTCTGCGAGTGTGACGTCAGGGAGTGTGACGTCAGGGATCGTGACGTCAGGGAGCGTGACGTCAGGGAGTGTGACGTCCGGGAGCGTGACGTCAGGGAGCGTGACGTCCGGGAGCGTGACGTCCGGGAGCGTGACGTCAGGGAGCGTGACGTCAGGGAGGGTGACGTCAGGGAGCGTGACGTCCGGGAGCGTGACGTCAGGGAGAGTGATGTCCGGGAGCGTGACGTCCGGGAGGGTGACGTCAGGGAGAGTGATGTCCGGGAGTGTGACGTCCGGGAGTGTGACGTCAGGGAGCTTGACGTCAGGGAGCGTGACGTCCGGGAGTGTGACGTCCGGGAGTGTGACGTCCGGGAGCGTGACGTCAGGGAGCGTGACGTCAGGGAGCGTGACGTCCGGGAGCGTGACGTCAGGGAGCGTGACGTCCGGGAGTGTGACGTCCGGGAGTGTGACGTCCGGGAGCGTGACGTCAGGGAGCGTGACGTCAGGGAGCGTGACGTCAGGGAGCGTGACGTCCGGGAGCGTGACGTCAGGGAGCGTGACGTCAGGGAGCGTGACGTCCGGGAGCGTGACGTCCGGGAGCGTGACGTCCGGGAGAGTGACGTCCGGGAGCGTGACGTCCGGGAGCGTGACGTCCGGGAGCGTGACGTCAGGGAGCGTGACGTCAGGGAGCGTGACGTCCGGGAGGGTGACGTCCGGGAGGGTGACGTCTGCGAGTGTGACGTCCGGGAGTGTGACGTCCGGGAGTGTGACGTCCGGGAGTGTGACGTCCGGGAGGGTGACGTCTGCGAGTGTGACGTCAGGGAGTGTGACGTCAGGGATCGTGACGTCAGGGAGCGTGACGTCAGGGAGTGTGACGTCCGGGAGCGTGACGTCAGGGAGCGTGACGTCCGGGAGCGTGACGTCCGGGAGCGTGACGTCAGGGAGCGTGACGTCAGGGAGGGTGACGTCAGGGAGCGTGACGTCCGGGAGCGTGACGTCAGGGAGAGTGATGTCCGGGAGCGTGACGTCCGGGAGGGTGACGTCAGGGAGAGTGATGTCCGGGAGTGTGACGTCCGGGAGTGTGACGTCAGGGAGCTTGACGTCAGGGAGCGTGACGTCCGGGAGTGTGACGTCCGGGAGTGTGACGTCCGGGAGCGTGACGTCAGGGAGCGTGACGTCAGGGAGCGTGACGTCCGGGAGCGTGACGTCAGGGAGCGTGACGTCCGGGAGTGTGACGTCCGGGAGTGTGACGTCCGGGAGCGTGACGTCAGGGAGCGTGACGTCAGGGAGCGTGACGTCCGGGAGCGTGACGTCAGGGAGCGTGACGTCAGGGAGCGTGACGTCCGGGAGCGTGACGTCCGGGAGCGTGACGTCCGGGAGAGTGACGTCCGGGAGCGTGACGTCCGGGAGCGTGACGTCCGGGAGCGTGACGTCAGGGAGCGTGACGTCCGGGAGCGTGACGTCCGGGAGCGTGACGTCCGGGAGCGTGACGTCCGGGAGCGTGACGTCCGGGAGCGTGACGTCAGGGAGCGTGACGTCCGGGAGCCTGACGTCAGGGAGAGTGACGTCAGGGAGCGTGACGTCAGGGAGTGTGACGTCAGGGAGTGTGACGTCAGGGAGTGTGACGTCAGGGAGTGTGACGTCAGGGAGTGTGACGTCCGGGAGTGTGACGTCCGGGAGCGTGACGTCCGGGAGAGTGACGTCAGGGAGTGTGACGTCAGGGAGCGTGACGTCCGGGAGCGTGACGTCCGGTAGCGTGACGTCCGGGACCGTGACGTCCGGGAGAGTGACGTCAGGGAGTGTGACGTCAGGGAGAGTGATGTCCGGGAGCGTGACGTCAGGGAGCGTGACGTCCGGGAGGGTGACGTCCGGGAGTGTGACGTCCGGGAGCGTGACGTCAGGGAGCGTGACGTCAGGGAGCGTGACGTCCGGGAGAGTGACGTCAGGGAGTGTGACGTCAGGGAGAGTGATGTCCGGGAGCGTGACGTCCGGGAGGGTGACGTCCGGGAGTGTGACGTCCGGGAGTGTGACGTCAGGGAGTGTGACGTCCGGGAGTGTGACGTCAGGGAGAGTGATGTCAGGGAGTGTGACGTCAGGGAGTGTGACATCCGGGAGTGTGACGTCAGGGAGTGTGACGTCAGGGAGAGTGACGTCAGGGAGAGTGACGTCAGGGAGTGTGACGTCAGGGAGTGTGACGTCCGGGAGAGTGACGTCCGGGAGAGTGACGTCAGGGAGAGTGACGTCAGGGAGTGTGACGTCAGGGAGCGTGACGTCCGGGAGAGTGATGTCCGGGAGTGTGACGTCAGGGAGTGTGACGTCCGGGAGAGTGACGTCCGGGAGTGTGACGTCAGGGAGTGTGACGTCAGGGAGAGTGATGTCCGGGAGTGTGACGTCAGGGAGTGTGACGTCAGGGAGTGTGACGTCAGGGAGTGTGACGTCAGGGAGTGTGACGTCCGGGAGTGTGACGTCAGGGAGTGTGACGTCAGGGAGAGTGACGTCAGGGAGAGTGACGTCAGGGAGTGTGACGTCAGGGAGTGTGAAGTCCGGGAGAGTGACGTCCGGGAGAGTGACGTCAGGGAGAGTGACGTCAGGGAGTGTGACGTCAGGGAGCGTGACGTCCGGGAGAGTGACGTCCGGGAGTGTGACGTCAGGGAGTGTGACGTCAGGGAGTGTGACGTCCGGGAGTGTGATGTCCGGGAGTGTGACGTCAGGGAGTGTCACGTCAGGGAGAGTGATGTCCGGGAGTGTGATGTCCGGGAGTGTGACGTCCGGGAGGGTGACGTCCGGGAGGGTGACGTCCGGGAGTGTGACGTCCGGGAGTGTGACGTCCGGGAGCGTGACGTCAGGGAGTGTCACGTCAGGGAGAGTGATGTCCGGGAGTGTGATGTCCGGGAGGGTGACGTCCGGGCGTGTGACGTCCGGGAGTGTGACGTCCGGGAGTGTGACGTCCGGGAGCGTGACGTCCGGGAGCGTGACGTCCGGGAGCGTGACGTCAGGGTGCGTGACGTCAGGGGGCGTGACGTCCGGGAGAGTGAGGTCCGGGAGTGTGACGTCCGGAAGCGTGACGTCCGGGAGAGTGAGGTCAGGGAGAGTGAGGTCAGGGAGAGTGAAGTCAGGAAGAGTGAGGTCAGGGAGTGTGACGTCCGGGAGTGTAACGTCAGGGAGTGTGACGTCCGGGAGTGTGACGTCCGGGAGTGTGACGTCCGGGAGTGTGACGTCCGGGAGTGTGACATCAGGGAGTGTGACATCAGGGAGTGTGACGTCAGGGGGTGTGACGTCAGGGAGAGTGAGGTCCGGGAGTGTGACGTCCGGGAGTGTGACGTCCGGGAGGGTGACGTCCGGGAGGGTGACGTCCGGGAGGGTGACGTCCGGGAGGGTGACGTCCGGGAGTGTGACGTCAGGGAGTGTGGCGTGACGTCCGGGAGGGTGACGTCAGGGAGCGTGACGTCCGGGAGTGTGACGTCAGGGAGCGTGACGTCCGGGAGTGTGACGTCAGGGAGAGTGATGTCCGGGAGTGTGACGTCCGGGAGTGTTACGTCAGGGAGCGTGACGTCAGGGAGCGTGACGTCAGGGAGCGTGACGTCCGGGAGCGTGACGTCCGGGAGCGTGACGTCCGGGAGTGTGACGTCAGGGAGCGTGACGTCCGGGAGTGTGACGTCAGGGAGAGTGATGACCGGGAGTGTGACGTCAGGGAGTGTGACGTCCGGGAGTGTGACGTCCGGGAGTGTGACGTCCGGGAGTGTGACGTCCGGGAGGGTGACGTCCGGGAGCGTGACGTCCGGGAGTGTGACGTCCGGGAGTGTGACGTCAGGGAGTGTGACGTCAGGGAGTGTGACGTCAGGGAGCGTGACATCTGCGACTCCCCGACATCCCGTTTTAAAAAAAGCATTGAACATTCACACCGAGGTCTATTTTCATCTCGAGCGAGAGGGTCACCCCTTGGCAGGTTATTAATAGAACAGTTACGAGCAGATCCAATCCTGTAAATTGATTCGCCCCTCCTGTTTCCAAAAACAGGGTATCAATTACAGTCACGTAAAGTCCCAAATCGCACTCCCTCCCCGCCCCGCTTCTCTCTGTGCTGGTTGATCTCGGCTGTGACGCCCTATGCAGTCGAATAGCTGCGGACTCACCCCCACCCCCCCGCCCCCCCAGCCTGGCATCGGCCTCATCTACCTGCGTCGTCTTCTTCGGCGAAGGCAACTATATGTATCCCATTGATATCGTCCTCCTGGGGAAGTGAATAAAAATCTCATTCAGATGACAGAGGACGGTGTTTGGCTCATTGGGGGTCTCCCCCGGACAAGAGGAGACAACCCCCACCCGCTCCCCGCTCCAGCCACGCGGAAAGAGCGGAGAAGCCGGGCGCACATTTCAAACAGTTAACGGAGGGACCAGAGGCGGGCGGACGGAGGGGGGAGAGGAGATGAGGAGAATAACGCAGTGATCTGGAATTCGCTGCTTGACAAAGAGCCAGCACAGGGACGACGGGCCGAAAGGCACGGTTCTCCCCCTGGGCTGGATTTGAACGCAGGTCGGGGAGGGTGAACGCGTCAGCGTCTGGAGTCGATTGCAAATTTAAACACTTACCCAGGTCTCAAACATACTGTCTGGCTTCAGTTTCCTGAGTGTTGCTCTGATGGGAAACAAGTCAAAAAGATTTACGGTCACTAAAGTTTAAAAGATAATAGATTGTCCCTTCAAACACTCCCAGGGGCAGGTACAGGGTTAGATACAGAGTAAAGCTCCCTCCACACTGTCCCATCAAACACTCCCAGGGCAGGTACAGGGTTAGATACAGAGTAAAGCTCCCTCTACACTGTCCCATCAAACACTCCCAGGGGCAGGTACAGGGTTAGATACAGAGTAAAGCTCCCTCTACACTGTCCCATCAAACACTCCCAGGGCAGGTACAGGGTTAGATACAGAGTAAAGCTCCCTCTACACTGTCCCATCAAACACTCCCAGGGCAGGTACAGGGTTAGATACAGAGTAAAGCTCCCTCTACACTGTCCCATCAAACACTCCCAGGGTCAGGTACAGGGTTAGATACAGAGTAAAGCTCCCTCTACACTGTCCCATCAAACACTCCCAGGGCAGGTACAGGGTTAGATACAGAGTAAAGCTCCCTCTACACTGTCCCATCAAACACTCCCAGGGCAGGTACAGGGTTAGATACAGAGTAAAGCTCCCTCTACACTGTCCCATCAAACACTCCCAGGGGCAGGTACAGGGTTAGATACAGAGTAAAGCTCCCTCTACACTGTCCCATCAAACACTCCCAGGGCAGGTACAGGGTTAGATACAGAGTAAAGCTCCCTCTACACTGTCCCATCAAACACTCCCAGGGCAGGTACAGGGTTAGATACAGAGTAAAGCTCCCTCTATACTGTCCCGTCAAACACTCCCAGGGCAGGTACAGGGTTAGATACAGAGTAAAGCTCCCTCTACACTGTCCCGTCAAACACTCCCAGGGTAGGTACAGGGTTAGATGCAGAGTAAAGCTCCCTCTACACTGTCCCATCAAACACTCCCAGGGTCAGGTACAGGGTTAGATACAGAGTAAAGCTCCCTCTACACTCTCCCGTCAAACACTCCCAGGGTAGGTACAGGGTTAGATACAGAGTAAAGCTCCCTCTACACTGTCCCATCAAACACTCCCAGGGCAGGTACAGGGTTAGAAACAGAGTAAAGCTCCCTCTACACTGTCCCATCAAACACTCCCAGGGTCAGGTATAGGGTTAGATGCAGAGTAAAGCTCCCTCTACACTGTCCCGTCAAACACTCCCAGGGCAGGTACAGAGTTAGATACAGAGTAAAGCTCCCTCTACACTGACCCATCAAACACTCCCAGGGCAGGTACAGAGTTAGATACAGAGTAAAGCTCCCTCTACACTGTCCCATCAAACACTTCCAGGGGCAGGTACAGGGTTAGATACAGAGTAAAGCTCCCTCTACACTGTCCCATCAAACACTCCCAGGGCAGGTACAGGGTTAGATACAGAGTAAAGCTCCCTCTACACTGTCCCATCAAACACTCCCAGGGGCAGGTACAGGGTTAGATACAGAGTAAAGCTCCCTCTACACTGTCCCATCGAACACTCCCAGGGCAGGTACAGGGTTAGATACAGAGGAAAGCTCCCTCTGCACTGTCCCATCAAACACTCCCAGGGCAGGTACAGGATTAGAAACAGAGTAAAGCACCCTCTACACTGTCCCATCAAACACTCCCAGGGCAGGTACAGGGTTAGATACAGAGTAAAGCTCCCTCTACACTGTCCCGTCAAACACTCCCAGGGTCAGGTACAGGGTTAGATACAGAGTAAAGCTCCCTCCACACTGTCCCATCAAACACTCCCAGGGGCAGGTACAGGGTTAGATACAGAGTAAAGCTCCCTCTACACTGTCCCATCAAACACTCCCAGGGCAGGTACAGGGTTAGATACAGAGTAAAGCTCCCTCTACACTGTCCCATCAAACACTCCCAGGGCAGGTACAGGGTTAGATACAGAGTAAAGCTCCCTCTACACTGTCCCATCAAACACTCCCAGGGTCAGGTACAGGGTTAGATACAGAGTAAAGCTCCCTCTACACTCTCCCGTCAAACACTCCCAGGGTAGGTACAGGGTTAGATACAGAGTAAAGCTCCCTCTACACTGTCCCATCAAACACTCCCAGGGCAGGTACAGGGTTAGAAACAGAGTAAAGCTCCCTCTACACTGTCCCATCAAACACTCCCAGGGTCAGGTATAGGGTTAGATGCAGAGTAAAGCTCCCTCTACACTGTCCCGTCAAACACTCCCAGGGCAGGTGCAGAGTTAGATACAGAGTAAAGCTCCCTCTACACTGACCCATCAAACACTCCCAGGGCAGGTACAGAGTTAGATACAGAGTAAAGCTCCCTCTACACTGTCCCATCAAACACTTCCAGGGGCAGGTACAGGGTTAGATACAGAGTAAAGCTCCCTCTACACTGTCCCATCAAACACTCCCAGGGCAGGTACAGGGTTAGATACAGAGTAAAGCTCCCTCAACACTGTCCCATCAAACACTCCCAGGGGCAGGTACAGGGTTCGATACAGAGTAAAGCTCCCTCTACACTGTCCCTTCAAACACTCCCAGGGCAGGTATAGGGTTAGATACAGAGTAAAGCTCCCTCTACACTGTCCCATCAAACACTCCCAGGGGCAGGTACAGGGTTCGATACAGAGTAAAGCTCCCTCTACACTGTCCCATCAAACACTCCCAGGGCAGGTACAGGGTTAGATACAGAGTAAAGCTCCCTCTACACTGTCCCATCAAACACTCCCAGGGTCAGGTACAGGGTTAGATACAGAGTAAAGCTCCCTCTACACTGTCCCGTCAAACACTCCCAGGGTCAGGTACAGGGTTAGATACAGAGTAAAGCTCCCTCGACACTGTCCCGTCAAACAATCCCAGGTGCAGGTACAGGGTTCGATACAGAGTAAAGCTCCCTCTACACTGTCCCATCAAACACTCCCAGGACAGGTACAGGGTTAGATACAGAGGAAAGCTCCCTCTGCACTGTCCCATCAAACACTCCCAGGGCAGGTACAGGATTAGAAACAGAGTAAAGCTCCCTCTACACTGTCCCATCAAACACTCCCAGGGCAGGTACAGGGTTAGATACAGAGTAAAGCTCCCTCTACACTGTCCCGTCAAACACTCCCAGGGTCAGGTACAGGGTTAGATACAGAGTAAAGCTCCCTCCACACTGTCCCATCAAACACTCCCAGGGGCAGGTACAGGGTTAGATACAGAGTAAAGCTCCCTCTGCACTGTCCCATCAAACACTCCCAGGGCAGGTACAGGGTTAGAAACAGAGTAAAGCTCCCTCTACACTGTCCCATCAAACACTCCCAGGGCAGGTACAGGGTTAGATACAGAGTAAAGCTCCCTCTACACTGTCCCATCAAACACTCCCAGGGCAGGTACAGGGTTAGATACAGAGTAAAGCTCCCTCTACACTGTCCCATCAAACACTCCCAGGGCAGGTACAGGGTTAGATACAGAGTAAAGCTCCCTTTACACTGTCCCATCAAACACTCCCAGGGGCAGGTACAGGGTTAGATACAGAGTAAAGCTCCCTCTACACTGTCCCATCAAACACTCCCAGGGCAGGTACAGGGTTAGATACAGAGTAAAGCTCCCTCTACACTGTCCCATCAAACACTCCCAGGGCAGGTACAGGGTTAGATACAGAGTAAAGCTCCCTCTACACTGTCCCGTCAAACACTCCCAGGGCAGGTACAGGGTTAGATACAGAGTAAAGCTCCCTCTACACTGTCCCGTCAAACACTCCCAGGGTAGGTACAGGGTTAGATGCAGAGTAAAGCTCCCTCTACACTGTCCCATCAAACACTCCCAGGGTCAGGTACAGGGTTAGATACAGAGTAAAGCTCCCTCTACACTCTCCCGTCAAACACTCCCAGGGTAGGTACAGGGTTAGATACAGAGTAAAGCTCCCTCTACACTGTCCCATCAAACACTCCCAGGGCAGGTACAGGGTTAGAAACAGAGTAAAGCTCCCTCTACACTGTCCCATCAAACACTCCCAGGGTCAGGTATAGGGTTAGATGCAGAGTAAAGCTCCCTCTACACTGTCCCGTCAAACACTCCCAGGGCAGGTACAGGGTTAGATACAGAGGAAAGCTCCCTCTGCACTGTCCCATCAAACACTCCCAGGGCAGGTACAGGATTAGAAACAGAGTAAAGCACCCTCTACACTGTCCCATCAAACACTCCCAGGGCAGGTACAGGGTTAGATACAGAGTAAAGCTCCCTCTACACTGTCCCGTCAAACACTCCCAGGGTCAGGTACAGGGTTAGATACAGAGTAAAGCTCCCTCCACACTGTCCCATCAAACACTCCCAGGGGCAGGTGCAGGGTTAGATACAGAGTAAAGCTCCCTCTACACTGTCCCATCAAACACTCCCAGGGCAGGTACAGGGTTAGATACAGAGTAAAGCTCCCTCTACACTGTCCCATCAAACACTCCCAGGGCAGGTACAGGGTTAGATACAGAGTAAAGCTCCCTCTACACTGTCCCATCAAACACTCCCAGGGTCAGGTACAGGGTTAGATACAGAGTAAAGCTCCCTCTACACTCTCCCGTCAAACACTCCCAGGGTAGGTACAGGGTTAGATACAGAGTAAAGCTCCCTCTAAACTGTCCCATCAAACACTCCCAGGGCAGGTACAGGGTTAGAAACAGAGTAAAGCTCCCTCTACACTGTCCCATCAAACACTCCCAGGGTCAGGTATAGGGTTAGATGCAGAGTAAAGCTCCCTCTACACTGTCCCGTCAAACACTCCCAGGGCAGGTGCAGAGTTAGATACAGAGTAAAGCTCCCTCTACACTGACCCATCAAACACTCCCAGGGCAGGTACAGAGTTAGATACAGAGTAAAGCTCCCTCTACACTGTCCCATCAAACACTTCCAGGGGCAGGTACAGGGTTAGATACAGAGTAAAGCTCCCTCTACACTGTCCCATCAAACACTCCCAGGGCAGGTACAGGGTTAGATACAGAGTAAAGCTCCCTCAACACTGTCCCATCAAACACTCCCAGGGGCAGGTACAGGGTTCGATACAGAGTAAAGCTCCCTCTACACTGTCCCTTCAAACACTCCCAGGGCAGGTATAGGGTTAGATACAGAGTAAAGCTCCCTCTACACTGTCCCATCAAACACTCCCAGGGGCAGGTACAGGGTTCGATACAGAGTAAAGCTCCCTCTACACTGTCCCATCAAACACTCCCAGGGCAGGTACAGGGTTAGATACAGAGTAAAGCTCCCTCTACACTGTCCCATCAAACACTCCCAGGGTCAGGTACAGGGTTAGATACAGAGTAAAGCTCCCTCTACACTGTCCCGTCAAACACTCCCAGGGTCAGGTACAGGGTTAGATACAGAGTAAAGCTCCCTCGACACTGTCCCGTCAAACAATCCCAGGTGCAGGTACAGGGTTCGATACAGAGTAAAGCTCCCTCTACACTGTCCCATCAAACACTCCCAGGACAGGTACAGGGTTAGATACAGAGGAAAGCTCCCTCTGCACTGTCCCATCAAACACTCCCAGGGCAGGTACAGGATTAGAAACAGAGTAAAGCTCCCTCTACACTGTCCCATCAAACACTCCCAGGGCAGGTACAGGGTTAGATACAGAGTAAAGCTCCCTCTACACTGTCCCGTCAAACACTCCCAGGGTCAGGTACAGGGTTAGATACAGAGTAAAGCTCCCTCCACACTGTCCCATCAAACACTCCCAGGGGCAGGTACAGGGTTAGATACAGAGTAAAGCTCCCTCTGCACTGTCCCATCAAACACTCCCAGGGCAGGTACAGGGTTAGAAACAGAGTAAAGCTCCCTCTACACTGTCCCATCAAACACTCCCAGGGCAGGTACAGGGTTAGATACAGAGTAAAGCTCCCTCTACACTGTCCCATCAAACACTCCCAGGGCAGGTACAGGGTTAGATACAGAGTAAAGCTCCCTCTACACTGTCCCATCAAACACTCCCAGGGCAGGTACAGGGTTAGATACAGAGTAAAGCTCCCTTTACACTGTCCCATCAAACACTCCCAGGGGCAGGTACAGGGTTAGATACAGAGTAAAGCTCCCTCTACACTGTCCCATCAAACACTCCCAGGGCAGGTACAGGGTTAGATACAGAGTAAAGCTCCCTCTACACTGTCCCATCAAACACTCCCAGGGCAGGTACAGGGTTAGATACAGAGTAAAGCTCCCTCTACACTGTCCCGTCAAACACTCCCAGGGCAGGTACAGGGTTAGATACAGAGTAAAGCTCCCTCTACACTGTCCCGTCAAACACTCCCAGGGTAGGTACAGGGTTAGATGCAGAGTAAAGCTCCCTCTACACTGTCCCATCAAACACTCCCAGGGTCAGGTACAGGGTTAGATACAGAGTAAAGCTCCCTCTACACTCTCCCGTCAAACACTCCCAGGGTAGGTACAGGGTTAGATACAGAGTAAAGCTCCCTCTACACTGTCCCATCAAACACTCCCAGGGCAGGTACAGGGTTAGAAACAGAGTAAAGCTCCCTCTACACTGTCCCATCAAACACTCCCAGGGTCAGGTATAGGGTTAGATGCAGAGTAAAGCTCCCTCTACACTGTCCCGTCAAACACTCCCAGGGCAGGTACAGAGTTAGATACAGAGTAAAGCTCCCTCTGCACTGACCCATCAAACACTCCCAGGGCAGGTACAGAGTTAGATACAGAGTAAAGCTCCCTCTACACTGTCCCATCAAACACTCCCAGGGGCAGGTACAGGGTTAGATACAGAGTAAAGCTCCCTCTACACTGTCCCATCAAACACTCCCAGGGCAGGTACAGGGTTAGATACAGAGTAAAGCTCCCTCTACACTGTCCCATCAAACACTCCCAGGGTCAGGTACAGGGTTAGATACAGAGTAAAGCTCCCTCTACACTGTCCCATCAAACACTCCCAGGGCAGGTACAGGGTTAGATACAGAGTAAAGCTCCCTCTACACTGTCCCGTCAAACACTCCCAGGGCAGGTACAGGGTTAGATACAGAGTAAAGCTCCCTCTACACTGTCCCATCAAACACTCCCAGGGGCAGGTACAGGGTTAGATACAGAGTAAAGCTCCCTCTACACTGTCCCGTCAAACACTCCCAGGGCAGGTACAGGGTTAGATACAGAGTAAAGCTCCCTCTACACTGTCCCATCAAACACTCCCAGGGTCAGGTACAGGGTTAGATACAGAGTGAAGCTCCCTCTACACTGTCCCATCAAACACTCCCAGGGCAGGTACAGGGTTAGATACAGAGTAAAGCTCCCTCTACACTGTCCCATCAAACACTCCCAGGGTCAGGTACAGGGTTAGATACAGAGTAAAGCTCCCTCTACACTGTCCCGTCAAACACTCCCAGGGCAGGTACAGGGTTAGATAAAGAGTAAAGCTCCCTCTACACTGTCCCATCAAACACTCCCAGGGTTAGGTACAGGGTTAGATACAGAGTAAAGCTCCCTCCCCACTGTCCCATCAAACACTCCCAGGGTTAGGTACAGGGTTAGATACAGAGTAAAGCTCCCTCTACACTGTCCCATCAAACACTCCCAGGGTTAGGTACAGGGTTAGATACAGAGTAAAGCTCCCTCTACACTGTCCCATCAAACACTCCCAGGGCAGGTACAGAGTTAGATACAGAGTGAAGCTCCCTCTACACTGTCCCGTCAAACACTCCCGGGGGCAGGTACAGGGTTAGATACAGAGTAAAGCTCCCTCTACACTGTCCCTTCAAACACTCCCAGGGCAGGTACAGGGTTAGAAACAGAGTAAAGCTCCCTCTACACTGTCCCATCAAACACTCCCAGGGCAGGTACAGGGTTAGATACAGAGTAAAGCTCCCTCTACACTGTCCCGTCAAACACTCCCAGGGCAGGTACAGGGTTAGAAACAGAGTAAAGCTCCCTCTACACTGTCCCTTCAAACACTCCCAGGGCAGGTACAGGGTTAGAAACAGAGTAAAGCTCCCTCTACACTGTCCCATCAAACACTCCCAGGGCAGGTACAGGGTTAGATACAGAGTAAAGCTCCCTCTACACTGTCCTGTCAAACACTCCCGGGGGCAGGTACAGGGTTAGATACAGAGTAAAGCTCCCTCTACACTGTCCCATCAAACACTCCCAGGGGCAGGTACAGGGTTAGATACAGAGTAAAGCTCCCTCTACACTGTCCCGTCAAACACTCCCAGGGCAGGTACAGGGTTAGATACAGAGTAAAGCTCCCTCTACACTGTCCCGTCAAACACTCCCAGGGCAGGTACAGGGTTCGATGCAGAGTAAAGCTCCCTCTACACTGTCCCATCAAACACTCCCAGGGCAGGTACAGGGTTAGATACAGAGTAAAGCTCCCTCTACACTGTCCCATCAAACACTCCCAGGGCAGGTACAGGGTTAGATACAGAGTAAAGCTCCCTCTACACTGTCCCATCAAACACTCCCAGGGCAGGTACAGGGTGAGATACAGAGTAAAGCTCCCTCTACACTGTCCCGTCAAACACTCCCGGGGGCGTGGCCGATTTGAGAGAGGGGGTGTGTCTCCTCACCTCTTGTTCTTGTTCACAAAGTCGATGATCTCCTTCTCTGTGTGTGGCCTGCCGGGCATCGAATTTGGCTCCTCCATAAACGGCTCGTAGAAGTCGACCTGGTTCATCTTGAGACTGAGATCATGGGCGACCTGGGAAGTGCGGGAGGAGGAGAGACGGTGAGGATTAACGTGACAGGGAGAGACACCAGCCAATCTCCCATCGGCCATTGTGTTTCGCCGAGTTACATGGAGTCCGCACCACAGAAACAGGCCACTCGGCCCCTCTGGTCTATCCCCGGTGTTTATGCTCCGCACGAGACTCCTCCCCTCCCTACTCCATCTCCCCCCTCATCACCATCTCCTCCGATTCCTCTCTCCCTCACGTGTTTATCGAGCTTTCCCCTTAAATCCATCTCCGTTATTCCCCTCAACCACTCCTTGTGGGAGCGAGTTCCACATTCTCACCACTCTCTGGGGAAAGAAGTTTCTCCTGAATTCCCGATTGGATTTATTGGTGACTATCTTACATTTATAGCCCCCTGGTTCTGGTCTCCCCCCACAAGTGGAAACATCTTCTCTCCGTCTACCCGATCGAACCCTTTCATTATCTTAAAGACCTCAATCAGGTCACCCCTCAATCTTCTCTTTTCTAGAGAAAAGACCCCCAGCCTGATCAGCCTTTCCTGATAGTTATAACCTCTCAATTCTGGTATCATCCTTGTGAATCTTTTTTGCACCTTCTCTCGTGCCTCTATATCCGTTTTATAATATGGAGACCAGAACTGTGCACAGTGCTCCAAGTGTGGTCTAACCCAGGTATATGGAGACCAGAACTGTGCACAGTGCTCCAAGTGTGGTCCAACCAAGGTATATGGAGACCAGAACTGTGCACAGTGCTCCAAGTGTGGTCCAACCAAGGTATATGGAGACCAGAACTGTGCACAGTGCTCCAAGTGTGGTCAACCCAGGGATATGGAGACCAGAACTGTGCACTGTGCTCCGAGTGTGGTCAACCCAGGTATATGGAGACCAGAACTGTGCACAGTGCTCCAAGTGTGGTCTAACCCAGGTATATGGAGACCAGAACTGTGCACAGTGCTCCAAGTGTGGTCCGACCCAGGTATATGGAGACCAGATCTGTGCACAGTGCTCCAAGTGTGGTCAACCCAGGTATATGGAGACCAGAACTGTGCACTGTGCTCCGAGTGTGGTCAACCTAGGTATATGGAGACCAGAACTGTGCACAGTGCTCCAAGTGTGGTCCAACCAAGGTATATGGAGACCAGAACTGTGCACAGTGCTCCAAGTGTGGTCAACCCAGGGATATGGAGACCAGAACTGTGCACTGTGCTCCGAGTGTGGTCAACCCAGGTATATGGAGACCAGAACTGTGCACTGTGCTCCGAGTGTGGTCTAACCCAGGTATATGGAGACCAGAACTGTGCACAGTGCTCCAAGTGTGGTCCGACCCAGGTATATGGAGACCAGAACTGTGCACAGTGCTCCAAGTGTGGTCAACCCAGGTATATGGAGACCAGAACTGTGCACAGTGCTCCAAGTGTGGTCTAACCCAGGTATGTGGAGACCAGAACTGTGCACAGTGCTCCAAGTGCGGTCTAACCCAGGTATATGGAGACCAGAACTGTGCACAGTGCTCCCAGTGTGGTCTAACCCAAGTATACGGAGACCAGAACTGTGCACAGTGCTCCCAGTGTGGTCTAACCCAGGTATATGGAGACCAGAACTGTGCACAGTGCTCCAAGTGCGGTCTAACCCAGGTATATGGAGACCAGAACTGTGCACAGTGCTCCCAGTGTGGTCTAACCCAGGTATATGGAGACCAGAACTGTGCACAGCACTCCAAGTGTGGTCCAACCAAGGTTCTGGACAAGTTTAACAGAACTTCTCTGCTTTTCAATTCTACCCCTCTAGAGATGATCCCCAATGTTTGATTTGCCCTTGTTTTAATGGCCTTATTGACCTGTGTCGCTACTATTAGTGACTGGTGTATCTGTATCCCTGCGCTCCTCTCCCCCGTTTAGACTCCTTATTCTTCCTACCGAAATGTACCACCTCACACTTATATCCACTGAAATCCAATTGCACACCCATTCTGCACGTTTATTAATGCCCTGTCGCACCTCGAAACCGTCCGACACACTCCCCGCCCCAGCACTTTGGTGTCGTCCGCAAATTCTGCTCCCAATTCCCGGGTCCAGATGGTCGATGGAAGTCAGTGGTCCCAGCGCGGACCCCCGTGGAAGGCCGCTTCCCAACTTAACTCCTGCTCTCCCTCTCGCGATTCACGCACAGAGAGAGAGGGAGAGGCCCCTTCTCGGAGAACCACCCGACTCGATACTCGTCGCGTTCCCCTCCCCTCCCCTCCGCACCACCCCCCGTCCCGGTACCCGTCGTGGGACGAACCATGTGCAGACTCACCTTTCTGTCAAACGTAGCGTAAAAGGCGATGTAAGGTTGGAAGACTTCAGCTGCCTCGGCGTAAGCTTTGAAATCTGGAGATTGAGAAGAGAGTTTTAGGTTCTGGTCTCCATATACCTGGGTTAGACCACACTCGGAGCACTGTGCACAGTTCTGGTCTCCATATACCTGGGTTAGACTACACTTGGAGCACTGTGCTCAGTTCTGGTCTCCGTATACCTGGGTTAGACCACACTTGGAGCACTGTGCACAGTTCTGGTCTCCGTATACCTGGGTTAGACTACACTTGGAGCACTGTGCACAGTAATGGTCTCCATATACCTGGGTTAGAACACACTGGGAGCACTGTGCACAGTTCTGGTCTCCATATACCTGGGTTAGACCACACTGGGAGCACTGTGCACAGTTCTGGTCGCCACCTACCTGGGTTAGACCACACTCGGAGCACTGTGCACAGTTCTGGTCTCCATATACCTGGGTTGGACCACACTTGGAGCACTGTGCACAGTTCTGGTCGCCACCTACCTGGGTTAGACCACACTCGGAGCACTGTGCACAGTTCTGGTCTCCATATACCTGGGTTTGACCACACTTGGAGCACTGTGCACAGTAATGGTCTCCGTATACCTGGGTTAGACCACACTTGGAGCACTGTGCACAGTTCTGGTCTCCATATACCTGGGTTGGACCACACTTGGAGCACTGTGGACAGTTCTGGTCTCCATATACCTGGGTTTGACCACACTTGGAGCACTGTGCACAGTTCTGGTCTCCACATACCTGGGTTAGACCACACTGGGAGCACTGTGCACAGTTCTGGTCTCCATATACCTGGGTTAGACTACACTTGGAGCACTGTGCACAGTAATGGTCTCCATATACCTGGGTTAGAACACACTGGGAGCACTGTGCACAGTTCTGGTCTCCATATACCTGGGTTAGACCACACTGGGAGCACTGTGCACAGTTCTGGTCGCCACCTACCTGGGTTAGACCACACTCGGAGCACTGTGCACAGTTCTGGTCTCCATATACCTGGGTTGGACCACACTTGGAGCACTGTGCACAGTTCTGGTCGCCACCTACCTGGGTTAGACCACACTCGGAGCACTGTGCACAGTTCTGGTCTCCATATACCTGGGTTTGACCACACTTGGAGCACTGTGCACAGTAATGGTCTCCGTATACCTGGGTTAGACCACACTTGGAGCACTGTGGACAGTTCTGGTCTCCATATACCTGGGTTAGACCACACTTGGAGCACTGTGCACAGTTCTGGTCGCCACCTACCTGGGTTAGACCACACTCGGAGCACTGTGCACAGTTCTGGTCTCCATATACCTGGGTTTGACCACACTTGGAGCACTGTGCACAGTTCTGGTCTCCATATACCTGGGTTGGACCACACTTGGAGCACTGTGGACAGTTCTGGTCTCCATATACCTGGGTTTGACCACACTTGGAGCACTGTGCACAGTTCTGGTCTCCGTATACCTGGGTTAGACCACACTTGGAGCACTGTGTACAGTTCTGGTCTCCGTATACCTGGGTTAGACCACAATTGGAGCACTGTGCACAGTTCTGGTCTCCATATACCTGGGTTAGACCACACTTGGAGCACTGTGTACAATTCTGGTCTCCATATACCTGGGTTAGACCACACATGGAGCATTGTGCACAGTTCTGGTCTCCATATACCTGGGTTAGACCACACTTGGAGCACTGTGCACAGTTCTGGTCTCCATATACCTGGGTTAGACCACACTTGGAGCACTGTGCACAGTTCTGGTCTCCATATACCTGGGTTGGACCACACTTGGAGCACTGTGCACAGTTCTGGTCGTCATATACCTGGGTTAGACCACACTCGGAGCACTGTGCACAGTTCTGGTCTCCATATACCTGGGTTAGACCACACAAGGAGCATTGTGCACAGTTCTGGTCTCCATATACCTGGGTTAGACCACACTTGGAGCACTGTGCACAGTTCTGGTCGCCATCTACCTGGGTTAGACCGCACTTGGAACACTGTGCACAGTTCTGGTCTCCAGGTACCTGGGTTAGACCACACTCGGAGCACTGTGCACAGTTCTGGTCTCCATATACCTGGGTTAGACCACACAAGGAGCATTGTGCACAGTTCTGGTCTCCATATACCTGGGTTAGACCACACTTGGAGCACTGTGCACAGTTCTGGTCGCCATCTACCTGGGTTAGACCGCACTTGGAGCACTGTGCACAGTTCTGGTCTCCATATACCTGGGTTAGACCACACTTGGAGCACTGTGCACAGTTCTGGTCGCCATCTACCTGGGTTAGACCGCACTTGGAGCACTGTGCACAGTTCTGGTCTCCAGGTACCTGGGTTAGACCGCACTTGGAACACTGTGTACAGTTCTGGTCTCCATATACCTGGGTTAGACCACACTGGGAGCACTGTGCACAGTTCTGGTCTCCATATACCTGGGTTAGACCACACAAGGAGCATTGTGCACAGTTCTGGTCTCCATATACCTGGGTTAGACCACACTTGGAGCACTGTGCACAGTTCTGGTCGCCATCTACCTGGGTTAGACCGCACTTGGAGCACTGTGCACAGTTCTGGTCTCCAGGTACCTGGGTTAGACCGCACTTGGAACACTGTGTACAGTTCTGGTCTCCATATACCTGGGTTAGACCACACTTGGAGCACTGTGCACAGTTCTGGTCTCCATATACCTGGGTTAGACCACACTCGGAGCACTGTGCACAGTTCTGGTCTCCATATTCCTGGGTTAGACCACACTCGGAGCACTGTGCACAGTTCTGGTCTCCATATACCTGGGTTAGACCACACTTGGAGCACTGTGCACATTTCTGGTCTCCATATACTTGGGTTAGACCACACTCGGAGCACTGTGCACAGTTCTGGTCTCCATATACCTGGGTTGGACCACACTTGGAGGAGGGGGCCTCCGTTTAACGTCTCATCCGAAAGACGGCACCTCCGACATTGCAGCACTCCCTCAGTACTGGCCCTCCAACAGGGAATTGGAGGGGGATGAATTTGAGGAATGGGGTATTGGAGGG